>NC_056739.1:567120530-567345530 GCF_019279795.1 Protopterus annectens | reverse complement strand
GTGGTGGTGGCAGTATCATGCCTTTGGGGTTGCTTTTCTCCAGCTGGAACTGAGGCTTTAGTCAAGGTGGGGGGAATCATGAACAGTTCCAAATACTAGTCACTTTTGGCCCAAAACCTTCAGGTGTCTGCTGGAAAGATTAAGAGGAATTTCACCTTTCAACACGACAGTGACCCCAAGCATATATCCAAATCAACAGAAGAATGGCTTCACCAGAAGAAAATTAAAGTTTTGGAATGGCCCAGCCAGATCCCAGACCTAAGTCCAGTATAAAATCTGTGAGGTGACCTGAAGAGGGCTGTGCACAAGAGATGCCCTCACAGTCTGATAGATTTGGAGTACTTTTGCAAGAAAGAGTGGGCAAATAATGCCAAGTCAAGATGTGCCATGCTGATATTCTCCTACCCAAGAAGACTGAATGTTGTAATTAAATCAAAGGTGCTTCGACAAAGTATTAGTTTAAGGGTGTGCACACGAATGCAACCAGCTTATTATACGTTTTTTATTTTTTATATTTTTTCCCCAACAGATTTGCTTGTTTTTCAATTGAATTGTACAGGTTATAGGTCACATTAAAGGTGGAAAAAGTTTTGAAATGATTTATTGTGGTCTCATTTTTCATATCACAAAAAACTGGCATTTTAACAGGGGTGTATACACTTTTTATGTCTACTGTGTGTGTGTGTTTATATTTATATATACATATATTTTATACACACACACACACTTACAGATGCAAGAATATGCTACATTAAGTTCAAGAAGAAGTTTACAATGTCAAAACGTGGATGAGAAAATGGAATGATGCTTAGAGTTCTATGGATAACCTAGCCTTAATGACTGAGATGGTTTATGCTACAGGGGCAGCAACATGCCATAATTTAGAGAGATGTAAAAAACATTAGAAGAGGCAAGTGAAAAGAACTTTACAGAGGTCAGCAATCATTGAGGCTGTTTTCAGTTGGACAGATTAATGGATAGTGTTAAATAAAAATACAGACATATATATGTAGATAGAAAAATTATATGAGAAAATAGACAATGTGAAAAAAGTTTTAGAGAATAATTCTGAGGAGGTTAGAGATATGGCTGGTTATATGAGGTTAATAAGGAGAGATGATTAAGCAGATTTTGTTTTAAAGGGAATTGAAATGTTTCACTATTTTTAGGGAAGGCGGTAAAGTATGCAGAAAGTAGACTGAATGTGATAAAAGATGGTTAAGAAGTTATAAGGTACAACCAGAGTGATTAGTAGTAGTGATGAGATACGTAGTGAGACTGTATGACAAAAGAGCTTTGAAAAAGTGACATGTTAGGAAAGGTGTCTAGAAGAATTAGAAACAGAAAAACATATATATATGTACACACACACACACACACACACACACACACACACACACACACACACACCTGTCATAAGATCGGAAGCTTGAGAGACTGAAAACCAAAATATCTAAAACTCAAAGTATCAACTATGGGAATTTGCCCCTTCTCCATGGTTGTGCAATCTTGGAGATGGTGTATATAATTAGCAGGAGGTTGTGCTCCCAGATGGGGTGTGTAGGGAGGCTTGCCCCCCTAAATTAAAATGCTTTTGATATTTTGAATTTTAGATATTTTTGGTTTCCATCTTTTGACCTTTTGACCTTGTGACATAGATCCATATGACACATACATACAGGAGGAATTTATGAGGGTGCTTAGAAGGGTGAATTGAGAGGTCAGCTCCAGGACCTAATGCCGGAATCCTTGGTTTTGTAAGAAAATATCAGAAGACCATGGAGGCCACGTTGCTGAAAACTTCATTCAGCGAACTCATAGAACATTGTGTTTTGCCACTGGGAAGCTAACCACTTGGCTACCATGGCGAATGTTGCCCTTTTCTCAACTGCAGTGCAATTTTGGAGTTGGTATATTTAGTTAGAGGGGTGTGAGGTGGGCAGCCCCCCCCTTTGGTGGGTTTAATTTCCTTCAGTTTGATTGTTGGTGGGCAAGTGGTTAGTTTCCCATGATGTTCCGGGCATTCGCTGAGTTTTCAGCAACATGGTTTTGATGATCTGTGATTCGATGAAGTGGTAATTTGATTATTTAAAGTAGGTCCGTATATACATATGGATGGATTTATTTATGAATGTGTGTGTGTGTGTGTGTGTGTGTGTGTGTGTGTGTGTGTGTGTGTGTGTGTAGACATATATATAGGGAGAGCGATGCAGTGTAACAAAAGCATTTGATAATGTATGTCATGGGCCAGTATGAATGGTATTGAAAGGGTATGGTGTGTGAAGAAAAGTTGTGAAGGTGTTACAGACAGCTTAAGAAAAGTCATGAGAGTTTGTGGTTGTAGATAGATGGATAGGAAAAGAAGTTAAGGTCTCTAGAGAGGCAAAGCAGAGGGTGCCTTTTAAATATGTGTTTGTTTATGATAATGCTATGGTGAGTATGTGTGGGAGTGAGATGGAAGGAGCAAGATGGGAGATGATGATTAGGGTGAAATTACCTTTGTTATGTTGTGCATAGGATTTAGTGATAGAAATATTGTGTTTGAAAGAGGGTGAGAGAAGAGGTTAGAGGTTACTGGAGAAATAAAATTACATTTGAATAAAGAAAAGTAAAGGTTTTGTTGAGGTCGTGAAGATGGGCATTCACTGAATGAGATTAATGTATGAGGGTGCAGTTTGGAAGGTACGAAACAATAGTGAATCAGTGGAAAGAAATGTTACTGGAAAAAAGGAAAATAGCATGATAGAAAGCATTTCATTTGTCTTGCTTTAAAAATGCATACATGCTACATACTTGTATGTTAGGGATGCTAGTATATTAAGCATGTATTTATTTGTTTCATATGAAATTGGAAAAGGAGATGGAGATTTTATGGGGGAGAGGGTCAGGACTGAATCTTAATAAAAGAGAATGGTGATGTCCTTCAAGGATGCAACTGCAGTCCTGACATATGGGTTGTCCTGCCTCAGGCAGCCCTTCGGTCAGCCGGATTCCAAAGTCTGGGTCCGGCGTCAGCTGATGTCACCCTTTCCCCGACGTCAGAGCACCTGGGATATAAAAACGTCAGCCGATGCCATCTTCTAAAGTCTTTCTTGCCACGTGGCGCCCGAAGCAGAAGCAGTTCGCAAGTGCTGGTCGACCAGCTCCTGTGTTTTCAACTACTGAAGTCTTCAAAAAAGCTAAGTACCCCGTTGGGGACCTTTTCTTGCCTCAGCCGATGTCAGATAAAACTGTAAAAGTTAATAATTGTTTAACTTGTGGGAAACAAATACCTCATAAGGATTTCCACTCTTACTGCGTACCCTGCCTAGGCCCAGAACACAACGTCTCGGCCTGTACAGCTTGTGCTTCTTTCAATAAATGCACTCTTAGGCGTCGGTCAGAGTTTGCACAGGATTATTTTGGGGAAGATTTCTGTTATAACATGCCGTCGGAGCTTCGGACATTTACCTAAAAAATGGAAGGATAAGGACCGACACTCGCGGTCTCGGCCGACACCACGCTTAGGCCTACCACGAGTGTCTCGGTCTCTTCTGAGCCGGTTTCACAGCCGCTACAGACCGACGATACCGCCCCACCGGTTACTTCGGTACCGGAGGCCAGCTCGGTGCCGGTTTCTGTTCTCCCCTCTGAGACCAAAGCCCAGGATATTTCTGACTCCATTTCTGTGGACAAGACTACTCCAGCACGTGGGGCTGCCAGGCCTCCAGTGTCTATGTCCATTAAGGCCTACACACGTGCTAAGGCTGCCAAACAGGCTAAGTCTCTCCCTCCAAGATCTGTTTCTCTGGGATCCACTTCTGGTTCTCAAATTTTAAGTTTAGCTGAGGACCTTATTTCTTTAATTAGGGGTTCCCAGCCACATCCAGATAGAGGCTCTCAGCTGCCTTCTGTCAAGAGGCCTAGGGTTGAGCAGGTAGATCCCCAGTCCTCCGATGAGGCCTCAGGTGATTCTGCACATTCAGACTACCAGGAGGAGGCCTTTCCGGCCTACGAGTATTCTGATGCGGAGGAATCCATTCCCTCTGCTTCTCCTCCTGAGGAGTTTTCCTTTGGGGAAACTCTTCATTCCATGAGGGAACACTTCAAATGGCAAGGCCAAGAATACTCAGATTCCAGGAAAAGGTTAAGGGAATTTTTAAAACTACCTCAGCATAGACCCTTAGCTATTCCTCCTGTTTTAAATGTTTTAGATGATGTCTACTTAGAATCTAGTGTTTCCCCTGACTTCCTCCCCCCTGCCCCTGTCAAGCCAGACAGGTACTACAGGGTCCCAGACTCGCATCAATTTCTGTACAAGGGCCATACCGCTGACCCTGAAACTATTTCTCAGGGGCCTAAAAGGGTTTCCTCCACTACTGCTAAGAACCCACTTCCTTCGGAAAGAGATTCTAGGGCTTTAGAAAGGTGGGGCAAGAAAGTATATACATCTTCCACCCTTTCTATGCGAGCATTGAATTGTTAATTTCATATGATTCAGTATCAGGCATACATGTTGAATGACTTGCAAAAGAAATTGGCTTCCCCTGAACCATTAGATAGAAAGGGGTTACAGGAATTGGTTTATAATACTCAGCAGGTTAGCAACCATTTCCTTCAGTGTGGATATGATGCATTGGAAGCTTCATGTAGAGCAGCAATGACAGGTGCGGTCATACGCAGACATGCTTGGTTAAAGGAACAAACATTGCCAGACCATGTGAAAATTAAGCTTTTGGACGCACCACTAGAGAAACATAAGCTATTTGGTGCTACTGCACAAGAGGTTTTAAAGAAAATAGAGGAAAAGGCAAAATCAGTACAAACAGTCAAAGATTTCCTCCAGGTACAGCCTCCAAGATTCAGCAGGAATTGGCCTTCTAAGCATTGGTCCTTTCCAGACACAGACAAATTTCAAAGAGGCAAAAACAGACGTGGCAGAGGTAGAGGGCAAACTCGAGGCTCCTACAGAGGACGTCAATGGCAGCCTCCGAACCAGAGAGGTGGGGCAAGACCTTCCACTGCTCCGCAGGGACAATCTCAATGACTTGACTTTGACTCCGCCATCCAGGGCTCAATTAGAAGCACCTTTGGGCGGAAAATTATCTTTATTCTCACAAAATTGGCACAATATTACAAAGGACAAATGGATACTGGACATAATAGACAAAGGATACAGATTCCATTTTCATACACTACCAACAAGACATGGCAGGCCAAACCTGCCACCAAATCAAAGGGCAGAGGCACTCAAACAAATAACCAACCTACTTCAAATAAGAGCAATAGAAAATGTTCCTTCTGCAGAACAAGGCCAAGGATTTTATTCAAGACTGTTCCTTGTTCTAAGAAAAGAAAACCAATGGAGACCCATTCTGGACTTGTCCGCACTGAATACTTACCTTATTGTGCCAAAATTCAAAATGCTGACTTTACAGCAACTCCTTCCCATGCTGGGCAAGGGGTCTTGACTGGTAACTCTGGACCTCAAGGAGGCATACCTGCATGTCCCAATCAGACAAAGTTGCAGAAGATACCTCAGATTTCTTGCAGGCTCAGAGCATTATCAATTCTCAGCATTGCCCTTTGGCTTATCTACTGTGCCCAGAGTGTTCACGAAATGCCTGGCATCAGTAATTGCACATTGCAGACTTCAGGGGATACAAATATACCCTTACCTGGACGACTGCCTTATACAAGCGGACAGCCAACAAGCCTTGTTAAAAAAACTTGGGCTATGTCATTCACCTATTGCAGGCCTTGGGATACACAGTCAATATTCAGAAATCAAGTCTGGTCCCATCCCAACAAATACCTTTCCTGGGTGCTACACTGGACACAAACACCCAGATGGCATTTCTGACAAAAGAAAAACAAAAACAATTACCAGAATACTTAAAAAAAAATTAGCAACGCACACCCAGATGACTGCAAGGAAAATCCTGCAGGCTCTGGGTTTCATGGCATCTTGCATTCTTCTGATTCCACACACAAGGCTGCATATGAGGAAACTACAGTGGTATCTAAAAAGTCTATGGTCTCAACACAGCCACAGCCTGGAAGCATTGATCCCACTCATCCCATGCCTTCAAAAGGAATTTCTGTGGTGGGCCCAAGCAAGCCAGATAAACAAAGGTCTGCCTTTCAGCAAGCCTCATACAAGTCAAACCATAACAACAGACACCTCAGACCATGGATGGGGGGCGCACATGGAGGGCAGATGAATTCAAGGACAATGGACACAAAAAGAAAAGCACCTGCACATCAACCAAAAAGAAATGCTGGCAGTGATATATGCAATCAAGGCCTTCGAAAAGTTCATGCATCAGGGCCATCTACTAATAAAGACAGACAATACCACAGTTATGTGGTACATAAATAAGCAAGGAGGTACCCATTCCTACCCTCTTTGCAGACTGGCAATGAATCTCTGGGATATTTCCCTTCAATTGAAAATAGAGCTACAATCCCAGTTTGTACCAGGGAAGGACAATGCTCTGGCGGACAGCCTAAGCAGAAACATCATGGATCCACATGAATGGAGGTTGCATCCAGACATTTTCTTACAAATAACTCAAGCATGGGGAAGGCCGGACATAGATCTTTTTGCCTCCCACCTCAATCACCATCTGAAAAAGTTTTGCACAAGGACATACCATCCTCAAGCATGGAAGGTGGACGCTCTCTCCTTCAGTTGGAACTCTCTAACACTATATGCCTTCCCACCTCTTCCTTTGATGACCAAGGTGTTACTAAAGATCAAGACAGAGCAGCCGAAAGTCATACTGATAGCTCCAGACTGGCCATGACAAAACTGGTACCCACTGCTACGGAGCTTGACACACCAATCCGTGGCTCCTTCCTCAATGGCCACTTCTTCTGACACAGCACAATTACAGGACACTACACCCCAGCTTGAAAACATTGAAGCTGACAGCTTGGAAGATTCCATGACTATTCCTCAGGATACACTTTCCAAAAGGGTAAAAGATATCATCCTGGAGGCGCGCAGACCTTCCACTAGAAAAACATACTCAGCAAAATGGAAGAGATTTCTTATCTGGAACAGCAAAAAGGGTCAAGACCCATCAGTGATGAGCATTCCACAGATCCTAGAATGTTTGGCTGAAATGCTCCACAATGGCCTTTCTTATTCTTCCATAAAAATACATGCTTCAGCAATATCTGCCAAATATAACACTGACCCGCCTGTATTTTCTCACCCATTGCTAAGGCAGTTTCTAAGAGGTATAAAGAACATCAACCCTCCAAGGAAACCACCAGTGCCTGCATGGGACCTCAACTTCATGCTGGAAAAATTAACTCTTCCTCCCTTTGAACCAGCAGCATCTTCAGAGTTGAAATTCCTGTCTTGGAAGACAGCTTTCCTTCTGGCAGTAACCTCAGCAAGAAGAGTCTCTGAGCTACAGGCCCTTATGGCAATACAACCATTTCTCATTTTTCATTGGGACAGAGTTTCTTTGAGAACCAATCCGTCATTCATGCCAAAGGTGGTATCCAGGGTGTCCCTGAATCAAGCTATTCACCTGCCTACCTTCTTTCCCAATCCTCAAAATAAAGGAGAGAGACTTCTGCACACCTTGGACATACACAGACAGTTGCGCTACTACTTGGACAGAACAAAGTCGTTCAGAAAATCTGACCAGCTTTTTGTAGCTTGCGCTGCTGGATTGCAGGGAAAAGCAATTTCCAAACAGACAATTTCTAAATGGATTGGAAATTGCATTCGATTCTGCAACTCTTTTCATGGAAAAACTGTGCCAGCTGACATCAGGCCACATTCCACCAGAGCTACAGCCACACCTCCACAGCCTTTTTAATGGAGTGGCAACAAAGGACATTTTAGAAGCTGCTACATGGAGCTCCGTGCATACATTTTCCAAACATTACAATCTGCCTTTATATTCCAGATCCAGAGCAGGGTTTGCCTCTGCAGTCCTGCAGGGCATTTTAGCTCCACCATCTTTGTCTTAGTGCCTACCACCCCCAGGTTGGCTATGATGTTCAACCCATATGTCAGGACTGCAGTTACATCCTTGAAGGACATAGTACAGTTTTGTACCTACCATAAATGTAGATATCCGATAGGTATGCAACTGCAGTCAAGTTTTCCCTCCCACCTACCCCTCTGTGGTATTCTTTTGGGTTCTACCCCTCATTTAGCTACCCGGGGTAATCTTTTATGGTGTATTTGTTTTTATGTTGTTGTACTTGTCTGAAATTTTTTCTCTATTTTCAAAATTTAGCCTTCCTTAGAGGGCACCTGGCATCTGGGGCAAGAAACACTGAAGAAGATGGCGTCGGCTGACGTTTTTATTCCCCAGGTGCTCTGACATCGGGGAAAGGGCGACATCAGCCGACGCCGGACCCAGACTTTGGAATCCGGCTGACCGAAGGGCTGCCTGAGGCAGGACAACCCATATGTCAGGACTGCAGTTGCATACCTATCGGACATCTACATTTATGGTAGGTACAAAACTGTACTTTTTAACACCAAGGGAAATGGAGGGGTAAATATGTATTTATTCCAATAGAATTCATAGAATCAATGAATCTGTTGAGTGATAAAAACGGTGAAAGAAGGGAAAGATGAAGTGGTAGGAAAGATGTTGCAGTTAAAATGCAGGAAATTGTGGAAAGAAATGGAGAAGAGAGAGGGAAAATTTTTAAGGAAAGGAATGTGAAGAAAATTAGCTTTTGGAATATAAGAATGCAAGATATAAAGGTGGAAAGAAATGATGGTATAATAAGAAAGTGATGGAAAATTATTTTACCTTTCCCTGGGAGGAATTAGAAAAAGGAGTAAGAGAGGCAATAAAAACAAGGAAAAAAGGTTGGAGGTGTATTTTGAATGTGGGGAGTTTTATAGAGAATGTTGTTTCTTTCAGCTTATCCCGGTTAAGGGTCGCCACAGCGTAACTCCGATCTGCTAATGTTTGGTAGTGGATTTTTACGTGCCGAGAAACCAGCCCTGACGCACAACCTTCAACGAAGGCACACCCATTCACGCATGCCTCCACACAGAAGACTCTCTAGCTGAGAGTCAGACGCGACAACGTCTTGCTGTGAGGCGACAACGCTACCGCAGGTTTTATAGAGAATACTAGGTAAATTAAATATAAAAAAGGAATGCAATATATAAAGTTCAAGAAGAAAGACTAACTATTTTAAAGTGGAAGAAATATTTCAGCATTGTTTTCTTTGGACTGTTCAAGAATACTGTTATGAATATGGTTTTGCGGGGGAAGTTTAGAGTAATGAAGTGAGTGTTGAATCTGTCAAAAATGTATGATACCTTGTTTAAGTAAAGGGGGATAAATGATGGAAATTAAAAGATGGACATGGCTAAAAAGGTGGGGAGGGTTAATTATGTAAATATTAATGAAAGTGCATAAAAATGAATGAAATGCAATGTATGTTAATGAGGGTATATTAATAAAGCAATCCCTACTTTAAGTGCTGTGGGATCTTTTACAGCTTCTTGAGTTACCACAATCTCAGGCAAATGAGACTGTAACATTTTGTGTGAAGGATGACACATACAAGTGCAACACCCCCTTATGACTAACATCTTGTGTGAAGAAACACACACACACACACACACACACACACACACACACACACACACACACACACACACAACAGCCCCTTATGCTGCACAGCCTTGCCAGCTTTGGAACATTAATCCAGCTACCTGGAGTATGATTAGAACAGTCTTCCAACCTTTCATCATCAAAGGCACTACCTATTAAACCACAGACACTAAGCATGATGAAGTACTTAAGTGCAAAAGCACTTAGTTTTTATAAACTGTGTATCGGGTTTATTATTATGTCCAGTAAAGTTGTTAGGATACTTATTGGCTGTTTTTGTTTATTTATTTTTAATTCACACTTCCTTGCCAGGGTCCTTAATCTTGTATAATAACAGTATGTGGCCTGCTTTCTCAACTAGCAGAGTTTTCTAGAACTTTGGTATTTAACACTGTTTTTCTTTGATTGAAAGTACTTTCCTGACATTTCTTGTATTCAGCAGAGTTGTCTTTAGTGTCTGACATATCCTCATGATGTCCTGATTGCAGGGCTTTAAACTTTCATCTGTTTATATTTAAAAATGGCAGTGGCATAATTGCTGAATTTGGCCACCCATGTTTTCCACTGTTTCCTTGTATTATGATTGTCATTACAGTTAAGTACTTGAGAGCTTGGTAAATTTAAAGACATTTCTTTTGTATGTTATTAAGTTACTGGAGACTGGTTGTTATCTTTGTTCTGTGGGTTTTCTAACAAGCTGGCAGTCAGTTCACTATTTGTGCATTGTTTTGTATGATGTTTAACAAAAAGTCAACTTAACTTTGGCATTAATTCCCATACAGTTAAGTTATATGGCTGCAAGCTTCAGTTGTGCACATTCTTTAAAAAAAAAAAACCTTGTATATAGTTTCACATTTATTTTTCTGAATCCTGTTTTGTTCCTGTCATGCCTGAAACTAAGATTATTATATTTTTGACAAGCCAGATCGATGAGTTCTGCAACACTGCAGACAAAAGAAACTTGATATGGTTAGCCATGTTGAGTAAAGACTTTTTCTTGTATTGAAAGTGAACTAAGTATTGTCCTTTTACTGAATGTTTAATCCATCATTTGCAGTTATTTGGAAGGATTTGGTGATTTAATCAGGAGGGTGAAGGCAGAGTGATGAAATTGTAGTCCTTCCACCATGCGTAGATGGTGAATTTACCTGCAAGTGTTTAGTGATCATAGAAGCTACAAGACAAGAAGTCTGAAGACCGCATGCACTCTGCCAAATACAACTTTCAGGATGTACTTGCAGCTTCCAGGAGGGGAAATGTTACCATCAGGCTGGGGATGAACATTTGGGTACTCATCCAGTTGTCAAGGTTAGTCTTGAAGGAGACAAGGGTGTCACACAGTCTAACATGCATGGACAGTTTGTTCCAGAGATGGGCCAGGTGTTGGAAAATAATCTGCTGTTCTATTTTTTTATTTCTTTGTTGTTAGAGGATCAAATGTGCGTAGAAATTACAAGACACGAAAAAGCATATCATTAAAAGTTTCTTTTACTGTGATACTTTTCTTTCTATGAGCAGAACACGTCCGCCCACTTTGTCATAACTGTAAAAATCTCTGTAATAAGACTGCATCAAAACTACAAACAAGGAAAAAGTTTAAAATATATAAAAAGTGAAAATATATGGAAAATTTTGTTTGCCCTTTATTTAAGGCAAAGAAAGTATACAACTGCATCTTGAAGACCTTCAACTGGAGTACAAGCTAATACTGCTAGAGTTATGTCACTTTTTGTTAAACAATGTACAAGACAATGCATTAGTAATATTTTATTGTGAACTGTTAATATTATACAGTGGTATTTAAAAACAGAGATGTTATAATACCATTGTGTCATGAAACAATGCTCTTTTCACTGATGCAAGTCTCTTAGAGCAGCTTAGCAGTGTGTGTGCATATGCCCGTGTGTGATGACACTTGCATAGTACATTCATTTAGTGCAGAATGCTGTCTTCTTGAATGGGTAATTTAGTAGTTCTTAATGGGTGGAAATTACAAGTTTAGCACTGTTGTTCCACGTTAAAGTTGCATGGCTTAGTCCCCATTCTTTTTAGCACAGTGTTTTATACTTTATTTTTAATTGGCTTTGTAATTCACAACTCATGCTTAAACCTAAAAAAAAAAAAAAAAAAAAAAAAAAATTCTCACATTCCTCTCCCATGAAAAAACAAAATGCAAGTCCTCTCTTGATAATACAACCATTGAAGTTGCTTCTTATAGCAAATTATTAGGGATGACAGTGGATAATTATCTTAAATTTAACCTGTATGTACAAAATTGCATAAGAAAAACTCAGCAAAAACTATAGAGGCTTTATAGAGCTCAAAACATTCTCAATAATGCAACTAAAGCTAGACTTGCCACCACTTATCTCTTCCCCATACTTCTTTATGATGTTCCCATCCTTACTAACTTTCAAGCATCACAAAAATCAAAACGTAAATAGTGTTACAACAAAGTTGTTAAATTTGCAGAAAATACCCCATTCAGAACCCACCACTGTATAGCACTAAAAAGCCTAACTGGTTAGAACTAATGTATACACTGCTTCTTGCCACCAATAAAATTATCTAGAATCTGTCTGCTTGTCCAGCAATAAATAACATTTTGCACAACTATGTCCCTAATTGGTCATTACGATCCAGTGACCAAAAACTTCTGTTTGTCCACAAACCTTTCAAATCTGCTGGGCATTCTCTGTACTTTGTACCATGTTGCTAAAGCCTGGAACTACTTATATCGGTCTATAAGGTCAATACTCTCCCGTCCTTCAGAACCATTCTGAAAGATTTCTTAGCCAAAAGCTGTCTCTGTTCTTGCTCAACACCAGGATAAACTATACCCCTAAATGTGGATGAATACCAGTGTTTTGCTTTTTAGTACAACTGCGGCATTTTGAAGTTTTCAAGTTATTGTGATGGTTTTTTTTTACTTTTGACATTCTTTACGTGCCTTTTCTCTGTCTTAAATTAGAATTCTACTCTTTTTAGATAGCCAAATTGCTTTATTTCTTTTTAGTCTCTTCCTTCTATGAGGTTCAAGTCTGTTCAGGAAAGTTATATTGAATTCATTTACAGGATCATCTAAGGGGAGGATTTGTAGGAAGTTTCAGTTAATAGATGGAAGGTTAGTAAGGAACATTTCTGTGTTAAACTTGGAAAGGTTGCCCGTTGTTTTATAAACACGTTGTTTGTGGATGTGTGAGATGTCTGGCTATGCCCCGCAGCAGGGTTGTGATAGTAAGGAAAGGAGTGCATTCAGACAGCAGTTGCAGGACCTGTTAGATAAAGTAGGATAACAGGAATTGGTGGTGTTAATGGGTGACTTGAATGCACATATTGGGACAAGCATAACAGGATAGGAGGACTGCCTGGATCCACATGGGTGGGGCAACAGGAATAAAGGAGAGGCCATTCCAGACTTCTGTTTGGGAAATGGCTTGGTAGTAGCCAGTACCTGGTTCAGAAAGAGCGACAGTCACAAGATCACATACAAGAGTGGCTAACATGTAACTCTGGTAGACTTCTTCCCAGTAAGGAGAAAAGGGCACTGGGGTAGAATCAGTGATTGCAAAGTCGGCCCACAGCATAAACCACTGGTTGCCAAAACCAGCTGCAAGCAGTGGCCAGAGAAGGCTTCTAAGGTCAACAGAGACCAGGCTGAAGACCTGGAAGTTGACTGGAGAGAAAGGATAACAGTTCAAGGAATTACTGAGGGCTCTAGTACCCAAAGAAAAGGAGGAAGTAGGTGGAGTGGAAGAAGAATGGCTATGCCTCAAAATAAGCATGTATGAGGACTGCAGAACAAATATGTGGCCAAGCCAGATATGGGAATAAGGTACATAAGGAAACTGGTGGTGGAATGCAGAAGTCCAGGAAGCCATCAAATGAAAGGAGGAGTGCAGGAAAAAGTGGGATATAGAAAAGACTGACCAGGCTAGGAAGGAATACTGGTTGGCTAAAAAAGAAGCAAAGAAAGGAGTTGCAATAGCAAAGAATAGGGCATTGGAAGCACTCTACCTGCTTCTAGAGAGTGACTCGGTAGGTGGCACAAAAACTATATCAGGTTGCAAGGCAAAGGCAGAAAGATAAAGAAGACAGTCGGACACCCTTCATAAGGGATGCCAGCAACAGCCTGCTCACCAGTCCGCAGGACATCAAAGGCAGATGGAAGGAGTATTTTCAGCAGCTTTTGAATAAAGAAAACCCCACAGAAACTGTACTGCCCCAGAAACAGCCTAGGATGAGAGAAGGAGCCCACCCTAGAGGAAGTAAGGATAGCAATAAGGAAAATATGTCAGGGAAAGCAGCAGGCTCAGATGAGATCACAGCAGATATGATAAAGATGCTGGGTGAGATAAGGGAGAACTGGCTCCTGAGGGTACTTAATAACAGTGTGGAGAGAAAGGTGCATCCCAGATGACTGTAGAATAACCATACTCGTACCAGTGTACAAGAACAAAGGGGGCATCCATGACTGTGGGCAGTACAGAGGCATCAAACTCCTATCACATTGCATGAACATTCTGGAGAGAATGACTGATAAACAGATACACAGAGTAGTAGAAAGTAAGATGGGAAATGAGCAGTTCGGATTCAGATCAGGATGCAGCACAAGTGACCTGATGTTTGCAGTGAGACAGATAGTTGAGAAGATGCTAGAGATGAGGAAGGAACCGAACTGCACATTCTTAGATGTGGAGAAAGCGTACAACAAGGTCCCAAGAAAGCTGATGTGGGTAGTACTGCGGTGGTTTGAAGTCCCAGCGACATTGGTAGAGTTGGTACAGGCCGTGTACAAGGAACCAATGACTCTACAAACAGTGTTCAGTCTCTCCGAGGGATTCCCAGTAGGAGTGAGTGTGCACCAGGGTTCAGATCTGGACCCACTGCTGTTCATACTGGTGATGGATTACATTAGCCAACAGGTTGGAGGGTACAGATCAACAAAGTTGCTGTGTGCAGATGATGTGGCTTTACAGGCAGACTCTGGGCAAGAATTTCTGCAAGGGATAGGGGAATAGAATGCAAAATTGAAGGCACATGAGATGAAACTAAGCACAGATAAGACAGTGGTAATGGCAGCAAACTTGGAAAATCAGAAGAAGCTGAAAATTGAGATAGAAAGGAGGATAGTAGAACAGGTAAAGAGCTTCAAGTACCTGGGAGGGGTGGTTGAGAAGAGAAGTTTGAATGAAGAGGCCAGAGCTGGAATCAGAGGGGCTGCAACCAACGGGCATAGTCTCAGGTGTAGTGTATGACAGAAAAATGCCAAAGAAGCTGAAAACTAAAGTGTACAAGAGAGTGGTGTGACCAGTACTACTGTATGGTACAGAAACCTAAGCAGTAAAGGCAGAGCAGATGAGAAAGCTAAAGGTGATGGAAATGAAGTGCCTGGGAAGGGTGGTAGTGTGCACACTGTGGGGAAGATGAAGAAATGAGGACATAAGGGCAGAAGTCGAAGTAGCTCCAGTTGCAGAAAACATCAAAATGAACAGATTACAGTGGTTTGGGCATATGTGCAGAAAAGCAGAAGACAGTCTGGTGAAGGAGATTTGGGACAGACAGGAAGAACGCAAGATGAAACAAGGACATTCAGCGGAGAATTGGATGGATTGTGTGAAAGAACATCTGTGACAGCCCTGAGTATCGAAGAAGGCAGTAGTGTGGCATTGAGTCAAGAGAGATGGTGACAGTTAAGACGATACCCAGACCCTACGTAGAAAAATGAGGAAAAAGGGGGCTGATGATGATGATGCGTGATATGTCTGTCTGGTTGTATAGAGTGGGAGATGATCACTGAGACAGTCAGATATACCAGAGGTGGTGTAATTGCTAGGGACTGATACTAGGATCCAGTCTAATAGGGAATTTGATGTGTTGCTATAATGTGTGGGGCTATTAATTTGTTGTGTGATGTAGGAGCATTAAGAGTTTTTCCAACCAGTCAACTTAATAGTATTTTTTTCTTGTGGAATTGTTATGGATATCCAGTGTAGTGCATCTTCCAGTATAGCTGTGTTGTTGCCGGGAGGGATGTAAAGAACTAATACGTATTTGTTTATAATTGTTTAATTGCAGGAAAGTTATAAGAAGCTCTGATGAACTGAATTTTGGTATTAATTTGTTGTAAGGGATAATATGGTAGTTGGGAAGTTAAAGCAATGCCACCACCTTTCCTCTTTATATGGTCATTAAAGGTGATATTGTAGTTGGGAGGTGTAATTTTGGAGTTATTTATGCTGGGTTTAAAGCAAGTTTCACTTAAAATGAGAATATCAAGTTTATGTTATGTTGGTTAATCTAAGCATTTAGTTCAAAAGTTTTATTTCTTATGCGTCTAACATATATGGCAGCGAATGTTGTATTACTGGGGTTATGGTTTGACCATTGTAGGATTAGAATAGTGTGTAGAAAAGAATTGACTTGATCATTATGGTAGTTTGGGCTAGGATAAGGGTGAATGCCTCCTCCTAGAAGGATTTTAGTTGTTGTTGTTTGACTTTCGGCTTTTCCCGGTAAGGGGTCGCCACAGCGGATCTCCGGTCCGCTAATGATTGGCAGCAGATTTTTACGAAACTCTGAGGTGCCAGCTCGACGTCCAACCTTCAACGAAGGCATGCCCATTTACGCACGCATGTCTTTGAAACGCTACCCAACCGCGGGGAGGACATGCAGACTATATTGAAGAATTATTGATGCTTGCTTTTGGAGAGCATTTTTCCACTTAATTTTGTTTTGGTTTGGTTTACAATTTATCAGTGTTGCAGTGGTATGATGGGAGATCAATTAGTGGGTCATAAACTAGATAGCTTTGATAGATTGCCAAGTCTCTGCAGCAACTTTGTTAAATTTTGAGTATCTGAACATGCTTTTATAATATGGTAATTATAGTATGGCTGCACTTTCTCCTTGCTGTTTCATGCATATTGACAACTGTAAAATGTTCATGTTTTGTTAGCCACACAGTTATAATTTCAACATATTGATGCAACTTGTATGGGTGCTGCTAATATATCAGTCATGTTGCTTGGTACAGCCATTCAGTATTTGTTTTTAATGTTCGGTATCGTGCATTGATTAACAAAACACTTGACGTAGCGGGAAGAGTTTTCACTTTCAAGTGTATTTCTGTGTTTCTTTGTCAGAAGTTCATAACCATCCAGTAGTATAGTCATATTATTTAGAGCAGAACTGGTGAACTTGTAGATTATCTACATAATTTAATGAAAGATGTTACCACTGTGCCCAAGGCTTTATAATTTCTGTATTTAGAGAGGTACAATGAAGGCGGTCTCACAGCTTCTACAGCTAGTTATAGTGGGTGAAAAAGCTGAAGTGCTTAAAAATTAGAGTTAATCTTTTCAAATAGAGTTCTGAATTCTAGGCACAGAACACAACTGGTTGCTTGCTGTACATTAGTGAAGGTAATGTTACTGGGTCTTTCAAAGAACTTGTGAAACTAAGCACATCTTTTAGTTGCTCCTGACTTTCTCGGTGACAAATCCATGCATCAGTTCTTCAAGGAAGATTGGCTTTACAAGGGCAATAGGAAAAATGCCTTCAGCTAGCAAGCACATGAGTGTTTGGCCTTTGGAGAAACAGCAGGGTAGAATAAACTTCTGCAGTGCTACAGGAATGAGGTTGGTTTTCTGGCTGTAAAGTAAATATTGTGACCACATCTTTTTAAGACATTCACTCTGGTCTGCTTTTTCAACATCATGTGAATTATAGGTAGTTTAAGGGCATTAATTAGGTTGTGTCATACAAGCAGAAGTGATTTTTGAGGATGGAAAAATTCCTAGATGCTGAATGTTGGAGAGCAACAAGTTGGAACAGAGTTTGCAGTTGTAAGGTTGGTGCAGAAAGTAATGTTTCTGGATTCACTTGGAAGATGCAAAGATTGTATCTCTGGGCTAGAGATGGTTTTAGTTTGATAATGAATGCATTTAAGGAGAAAAATGATCAAATTTATGGAGGAAAGCATCATGCTTGTTGCTAGGTGATGAATATAGATGCAGACAAAAAAAATGCACACACATTCCTGGGTTGACAGCAAAGGGAATTGAAAATGTGTTTATTTGGTTGCTTTCTGACTGGGCAGAAACCCCTTTACAGCAGAGGCTGAACAGATTAACATAAACATACTACAACAGCTACTGGTTAAAGAAAGAAATATATAACAAAGTCTTGGTAATAAAAAATGATGCTGAAACAGTAATATTTACATATTTGCACATACATTTAACAGTACAAGTTTAAGTACAAGTGACACAACTCAGGGTTATCTTAAAATGTTGGCAGATATATATTACAGTAATGGAATGTAATTGAGAAACTGATTACATGAAGGGAAGAAGCATAGACATCACTTTGATAGTACTTGAATAATTAGCTGTGTAAGTCAGTGTGCCTGAGCAAATAATGTAGTATTCAAGGTGAAATTTGCTATGTAATAAGTTTGAAGAAGGACTAGGTACATGAATATCCCTGTTCACTTGTTTGGCAGTTTTTCAGGGCAGCTTTGAAGTTTATCGAGGATGGGAGTGAATGCTGAGATTTTATTGCTCATACTACATATAGTGAGCTGCTGTTGTGCTTATAAGAAATCGAAGAGAAGCTCTTCTTTCGGCTCTTCCTGTTAGGGGTTGCCACAGTGGATCATCTGTGTCCATTTCTTCCTGTTCTTTGCATCTTACTCTGTCACACTAGCCACCTGCATGTCCTCTCTCACCACATCCATAAACCTTATCTTAGGCCTTCCACTTTTCCTCTTACCTGGCAGGTCCATCCTTAGCATCCTTTTCCCAATGTACATAGCATCCCTCCTCAGCACATGTCCAAACCAACGCGGTCTTGCCTCTCTGGATTTGTCTCCAAACTGTCCAACCTGAGCTGACCCTCTATACTGATTCCTAATCCTGTCCATCCTAGTTGCACCCAATGCGAATCTTAACATCTTTAACTCTGCCAGCTCTAGCTCTGGCTCCTGTTTTTTTTCGTCAGTGCCACCATCTCCAACCCATATAGCATTACTGGTCTCACTACCCTTTTGTAAACTTTCCCTTTCACTGTTACTGGTACCCGTCTGTCACAAATCACTCCTAACACTCTTCTCCACCCATTTCACCCTGCCTGTACTCTCTTCTTCACCTCTCTTCTACATTCATCGTTACTATGAACTGTTAATCCCAAGTATTTAAACTCATCCACCTTCGCAAGCTACTCCCTGCATCCTCACCATTCCCCTATCATTCCTCTCATTCAGACAAATATATTCTTAGTCCTGCTGACTTTCATTCCTCTCCTCTCTAGAGCATAACTCCCTGTTCCCTACACAATGTCATCCTCAAAAATCATAGTCAGCAGGGACTTCTGTCTGATCTCGTCTGTCAACCTGTCCATCATCAATTGAAGGGAAGATATTTTAGTTTTTTTTTTCTCATTCCTGGTAACAAATGATTTGAGAGTAAAACGCCACTGATAGTTTATTAAAAGATGTACTATTCCCTTTATGTATGCACTGACATCTTCATATATTGGGGCTTTGGGCACAGTTATACCTTTTCTTCCTCAAATGACTGTGTTTTAGCTGTTTTACTTTTTTTTTTTTGTCAGTAGGTGCTAACATGTAGCCCACACTCAAGGAAGATTTTAACTTGTAATATGTTCCCGTATTTATTAGAGAATATTAGTACTGTACCCTCAACCAAATGATTAGCATATTTTTAGAAGTGTAATGTAAGGGGCATTTGTCAGACTAGTATTTTACTGTAGATATTTGACCATATTCTGTGCAATAGGTGCAGGGAAAAATATATACTGAAGGTGAAACACACAAGCAGCAAGGCAGGCTAGAGGACATGAAACGTAGTGCTGAAAAGCCAAGTTTAAAAATGTGGATTTACTTAATTTTGTAACAGCATTTCACTTGTCAGACACACTACTTCAGTGACTTTGCTGGTGTGGAATTTTGTCTTGTATTTTATATTAATGTTCATTTTCAGACTTGCACTGGAGTGTTGATTTGTCTTTGATTAATGTCATAACTTAAAATGCAGCTTTTAATTATCAAGCACTGCAGTTTAGAAGCTTGTGATTAAACAGGAGCGGTGATATGCATACGATATGAAGCTCTAGTGAAAAGTTCATTTTAAATGTTTGATAACTTAGGAATGGATAAAATGAACTGCACTAAGATGTCTGCTCAGGAAGTTTGTCTCTTGCAGTTTGATTCCCAAAGCCCTGGGTTTTTTTAATTTCCCCTTGAACTATATTGTACTGGCAGTTTAAAATTCAGAAGATCACTTTCCTGTCACCTGTACCTTAACTGCCCTTCATTTTGCCTGACAGTTTTATCCTGTCCCTTGTATTCTTTTATTGTAGTGATACCTGGCATGATAGCATGTCTTCCCTACTGACCCCCTCACCACTGATTCCATTGTTGAAGGGTAGTCTTGTATTTATACATCATGCCAGACAGTAGGCCCAACCCCCCTACCCCTTGAGAGCTAACAGAGGTGCATGGAGAAGTGGAGTGGACCGGCAAGCTAGCATTACTGCTCACAACAGTTGGGATTTCTTGTTGAGTTATGGCCCTAATTCCTACCCCTTGTACAATGATGATTGTGAAGGATGGCTGGTTCAGGAAGTGAATTCCACCCCGGGCCTTAGGCAAACACACGCCATGACCAGTCAAATACCTCCAATTCAGCAGTCTGTTCATGGCACAACCTCTGATAGAACTATGAGAGACCATGCTTAACACTGATACATTTCCTCCCCCAAAGGTAGGCATGCCCACCATCCCCTGTCAGTGCTTCATACACCTGAGATGCTAATCAAACCCTGGTGTCCCTCTGCACTATAGTACTGGTTTCTGTACCTCATAAAATATTAGATTTTTCTGGTAAATCACTGAGGAGTTAGGTCAGTAAATAATTCCATATGTTAGAGTTTTATACTTGTTGCAGAAATGCATGTTGTGTCCGTGGTGGTGCAGCGGATAGCTTTGTCGACTCACAGCAAGAGGTTTTCCGGAGTTCAATTCTCGTCTGGAGCTCCTTCTATGCAGAGTCTGCATGTCCTCCCTGTGGTCGAGTGAATCTTTAAAAAAGACATGCAGGTAGGTGTATGTGAGTGTGTGTGTGCCTTCTGTGAAGGTTGGTCTGGGCTGGCAACTTGACAACGTAAAAACACCACTCCCAATCAGTCTGCAGACTGGTGATCTGCTGTGGTGACTCCTAACTGGGAAAAGCCAAAAGAGTTTAGAACAATGCATGTTGATGCTTGTTCCGTTCACTTTTTAAGAGAATTTGAGTAATTAAAAATTGTCCTTGACCTTGGGCCTTTGTTCACAGTATTACTTTTGGCTCTGTCCCTGAATTTTGAGTAAAGACATTGAGAGCTATGCCTTCCATCATCTTCATTAAAAAAACAGAGCTTTATTTACTGCAGCGTTTGCTTTATAAAAATAAACAAATTACTAATCAATAAAGGCAATATTGAACCATACTGCCACTGGGAAGACCATGGTGAAAAGGCTGCACAACACCACCAATCCAGTAAAGAATGCAATGAGAATGAAACATTGGTAAAAAGAAACTGTGGATGAAATGGCCAAGCTGTGGGTCCATACTGTGATGCAGAATTATGAATTGGGGGTATTTTGTGGAGGTTGTAGCAACAAACCGTTAGCAGGTGACTATGAGGAATGTTGGAAACAGGATTAATAAATGGACATGGTGTTAGCTTGGAGCAGGGCAAAATATAGCAGTGGCACATTCGGAAAGCATCAGACAACTGTAGGTGCTGGAGTTGTGTTGATGCACAGAATAAGCATGGATGGTACAAAGGAGGGTAAGGAATAAGGGACCATTGTGGACAATATGTTGGATAAACAGGCAAAAGTAAGATGAAGGAAAATGTAAAATAGGTTATAAAGATGGAAATGCTAAGGTAAAACTTTGGAAAAGGGGGTAAAAGGGGAGACAGAGTTGAAAGGGGCAGCAGTAATGCTAAGGACCACTTACTTTGAAGACAGAAGGAAAATCTCTCAACATATGATAAAGAAAACTCCTAGGCGTGATAAATGACAAAGATCAGAAATAAATGGTATTAATTTGTTCAGAAGGAAAGGCAAAGGGTAAAGGGACAAGAGAGGAAAAATGGATTAAAGGCATGGCCCTATCTCATAGTGGTTTTGGTTCCTCCCAGTTGACCCTTGTTTGGCTAGCAGTCCAGCTGCTGCAAGAGTCCGCTAAGAAGGAGAGGAGAAGGTATCTGAAGCTGGATTGTGCATCATAGTGGATGCTTGCTCTGTAGCAGCACCATCTAGAGGGGAAGCCTGGAAGAACAACTTCATGCATGGAGATTTTGGGGGGGGGGGGGGGTGCAGCTCAGCTGAGCATCAAAGGTGTGAGGAAGAGTAGACTTTCCATGGCTTTAACATAGAGGACATGCACTTTACTTTCTAGCAAATGAGGAAAGTGTTAAGTTAATACCAAAAACCTCCCCTCACATGTCCCATTGCAGCTGGAACTGGATGGAAGGTGAAAACAACTGAGACATTTACAAGATAAGGTTCATTGATGTTTACAGGAGCTGTCGGAAGGACAGACAGGAGCCAAAACACTGAAGTAAAAAAAAAAATGTGTTGACAGGTCACCTGTTGTGCTTTTATTTGGAGATTCCAGTGCATGTGATGTTAGATAGCAATATTTAGTAAATTAGACATTATTGAATGTTGTCGGAAAATAATCAGGTAAATTCTGTATGATTCTCACTTTGGGAACAAATTGTCTTGCTGGTTACATGGCTGAGATGGCACAGGACATATTAGTGGATTTTGAAGGGGGGAACTTAAGTAAAACGAAGCCTTCCTCCATGGTGCTAAGAGTGTGACATGCAGGTAGGCTTAACAGAAGGGGATTACAGAATTCTTTGAGAGGCTGAAGGACTGCTGCTTTCAGCAGTGTTTTGGAGCAGTCTGTGATTAAGTAAATTGTTAGGAGAAGGTTTAGAATCTCTACCACAGGTTGCTGGTATCTGTCCAGCTAGCTTCATTGCTGAAACACTTAGGAAACGTACAAGTTGTAGGAAAGCCATAAAAGGAAAGCAGGAGGCAATGATGGAATAAGAAGGGGAGTGACAAATGGAGGTTGATATGCATGGCCATAAGTAAAGTTTTAAAAGTCTACTGCATGCTGTTCTGTTAATGACATGCAGGGGTGCTGCATTACATAAGAGAGACATGGATAGCTATTGATGGAGGCTGGGTATATAGTGATGCCTAAATTGATGATGTACCTATGGGATAGTAGAAACAAAGGAGTAGTGAGGGATAGCAGTGTATATGTGGTATGGAGTAAAATGCACTGTGGAAGGTGAAGACTGAGCTGTAGGAGGATTCAGTGTTATCTGTTGTCATCCGTTCAAATGTGGGTTATCGGATCCGACCTCTTGCCAGTCTTAAGCTTATCGGTTTCCGAGTTCGAACTCAGCCCCAACCCATAATTCCCTAGATTGGCCTTGAGATATTCAGAGCTAATTTGCTGCTCAAAAGCTTAGGACGTGCAGAGAGCTTATACAAGTCTTCAGAGTGGGATTTTCCATCTAATCGAACGTTAAACATAGAAAGTTTAATGTTCCGAAAACACGTAACAACAAAAAATAATTCAATGGCCATAGTTGGCCAACATAACGAATGGAACCAACCAAGGTGGGGGGCTCCACCCCCCCCAACTATATATATATATATATATATATATATATGTGTGTATGTATGTGTATATATATATATATATATATATAATTAGTTGTGTGCCCTTGTATGGTTCCATATATATGTATGGCCATATATATTTTTATATATATATATATATATATATATATATATATATATATATATATATATATTATACCAACTCCAAGTGGGGAGTAGGACAAATTTAAAAGATACCATGTGCATCTTGGTACTTCCTAGTTGTTGGCCAACTGTAGCCATTCAATGTATTATTTTGTGTTATGTGTTTTCAGAATGTTAAAGTTTCACTGTTTAACGTTTGATTAATAGCCGCTTGCTGTATTTTTCTTTCGATATGTGAACATAGACCTGGATTTTCCAGTTTTTCAAATTGCTACTCTTCTCTCCTACCATGAGAGCTTATAATTTCACAATTTTTTTCTTTCTTAATAGCTTTTATGATAGGGTTAAAATAATTAGTACATTAATACTTTTTCCAGTAGTTGTCTAGGTATTTTTAGGCCGCCTGTCCTTTCTGTAGTTTGTTTCCTTTCCTAAGCTGCTTGCTAGATTAGTGCTGCTGTATTTTGACTGTGACATCCGTGGTTACTGATTTGATCCTTCACATAGTTTAGTGTGTTTCTTGATAATTTGTGAGATCTGAGGTTTGAAGAAATAGTCTGAATGTGGGTACAAGTTATCACCGCAGGACCTGTACTCAAAATGTATCTACTGCCTCGGTACTGCCCATCTTGACACAGAATGTCAGTGTTGTGTGGCTTTCAGTACCAGGTTCCTCCAAACTTGCATGGTCAAATTAGTGTTAAAGGGGCTCTTTCCCACACAGAAAGGGGCTACCCCTTCATCTTCATCTCTTTCTACAAAACAGAGGTAAAAGACTAAATGTAAAGAAAGAGAGGAAAGAAAAGGAAAGTTGTAAGTATCCTTTAAAATCTACCAAGAAAAACTCCAGAAGCATTGACATAGGAAAGGTCCCAATCTGAAGATTTCAGAATGAACAAAACCATCTAGTACCTGGCCCTGATATCTGTCCTGTAGAACCAACTGTTCACCAGGACCAGTGAGTTCCAGGTTTCTATTTCCCATCCTCCAGGAGAAAAGGTATTCCCGACCACTGTTGGTAGCATCATCCTCTAGATAATTTAGAAGTCTTACAGAGCTCGATATCGACAGGATGGTGAGGACATGTCTGAGGATGGAACTTTAGCTTGGGGTTATCCCAGGACTGTCCCCGGGAAGGTATTAATTGTTGGCTATCTTACACCCCCCCCCCATTTAAGAGTCCATACTGATCCAGCCTTTGGCTTCAAGTTTATTGGAACCAATTGGAATCATAGCTCCTTTGTCAGTGTCAGAATTTCATGCAGCTTTGCCGACCGTCTCCCAGTCTCTCTTGACTCTGATGCTGTTGGATTGAGATGAGGCTCTGAGTCGAATATTTTGGAGTCAAGTCTTGAGAGTGTGAGTCATTGCCGAGATTCTCAGAGCTGTGTCTTTCCCTCGGGGCTTTGGCTCTAGATTCCTCAGACCAGAGATCCACTTCAGAGCTGAGGTTTGTTGGTGCCGAGGCTTACCTTTCTTCGGAATAGAGGGAATCTTCGGCGCCAATAGCAGCTTCAGCTTTTGAAGGCTTTGAAAGGGTTTTGACAACTTCCAAAAGCAAGGTAGTTTCCATTAGTTTGGTTCCATCCAAAACCTATCTCTTTTTGCTTCTTCGTCCAGTTGTACAGGGACAGTTGACACCAAGGGTTTCTGAAGAGGTGTGCTTAGTCAGTTCTCCGTCCAATTCTCGCCCTTCTACTGAACCCCCAGAAGGTATTCACTGAAAGTTGGCATGCAAATGGGGAATTTTGACTCATTACCAGAGTCTTCACAGAAGATACAGACTTAGAGGAAGAGGGTTCGCTCCCTCTCTAAAGATGTCTCCTTTGAAGACATTCTAGAATTAATGAAATAGAGAGGGGGATGAACATCCCAAGATCCGTCTTCAGGTGAATCAGTATTTTTGAAAGCCTTTGGTTCTGGACCATCTTCCTCCTGGATGGTACCACGTGCCAATCCTGTCATTGATCTAATGACCCTGATAAGGTGGAGCCCATACCAAAGAAAGTTGAACACCTATCTACCTCAACTGACAGGAAGCACTGGAGCAAGAGTCCATCTGTAGATGCTATGGTGGTAGTGGCAGCCACCAAAAAAAGAGCTATCAGAAGAAAGCTCATCTAGCTTGTCACCTAACACAATTCCAGAGAGACTTGACAAAGGAGATCTCCAAGTCCCTTTCAGGGGTATTGCCAGTGGATGTTCAAAAGACAGTGGACTCGCAGCTTTCCATTCTACAGTCATCTTCTAATGTGACAATGCATCTGCTATTAAAAGCAGCTGATGACACAGCCAGAGTAGCAGGCACTGGTATTACTAAGGGCTGACATGCCTGGATGTGACTGTGTGACTTCAAGGAAAGCTTTAAATTGTTCTTCATTAATGCCCCCTACGATTGTTCCACCTTGCTTGGACCTAAAGTCATGGATGCACTTACCAGGAAGTCAGCAGGATGGCAACACTCTCTGCAGTGGGAACATGCTTTTGCTCCCCTCAAAGAACATTCTGTAAGAACCAGAGATCAGGGAAGAAGATGCCTTTCCCCCACAAGTCAGAGTTCTTGGCATGACTTCCAAGGTGACAGACCTCCCTGTGACAGAGGGGAAGGTAATTTCAGTGCATGATGCCCAAGATGCAGAAGCAGACTGCAGAATCAAAGCTTTCAAGGTCCCTTTTCCGAGAAAGCTTTTCAGCACCTCAGAACAGTTGCCCAACTGCTGCAGTTTGGAGGCAGTCAGGGAGCATATCTCTGTACACCCTCAAGCCTGCCAAAAGATAACATCAGGTATGCTAAGGATAATATCCTGGGGCTATTCATTTTCCTTTTTCCTACAGCCCCAGAAAGAGAAGAAAATCCCTGATGTTCCACCCAGTCAGTGGGACTTAGCAGCCATAGAAATTTCCAAAGCTGCTACAAAAGTGTCATTCAACAGATCCCTCAATACCAGTTAGAATCCAGAGTCTATTTCAGGTTCTTTTTAGTGCCAAAGAACTGGGGACTTAAGACACATTTTGGATCTAAATCACTTAAACCAGTTCGTAAAACAGACAAAATTTGGGATAGTCACTGTTTAGTCCAGTTTGCCTCTGCTGAGGCTGGACAATTGGATTTGCTGTATAGATCTCCAGGATGCCTACTATCATATCAAAATAACGAAACACTTGAGGAGCTTCCTCCATTTTTGGCTGTGAGTCGGTCATTTCCAATTCAGAGCTTTGCTGTTCTGTCTCTCTACAACCTCCAGGGTGTTTGCAAATATGGCAGTAGTAGTAGCACACTTGCGCCTATAAGGGTTACAAGTCTTTATGTATCTAGAGGATTGGCTCCTCACTGCCCCCACTGAGCATCTCCTTCTGAAATGTTAAGATCATGTACTCCATTTGCTTCTGAACGTAGGAATATCTATAAACCTAACAAAATGCCATTTGAGTCCAGCACAAACCAAAGAGTTCATAGGATGCCATCTAAACATCAAACTCTAGAGTGGCAGCTTTCCCCACACCAGGGTCTAGTCCCTTCTCCTAACAGCCTTGCAAGTTCTCTATCAGCCAAAATGATCAGTGAGGTTAACCCTACATCTGTTGGGCTTCAAGGCATCAACATTTCTTATGATTCCTCTAGCAAGCTTCTTCATGAGAGTACTGCAGTGGATTTTATCGCTAGTGGTCACAGTTCACTCCTCTGCAAAAAATTGGATTATATAAGTCTGCTAAAATCACATCGCTTGGTGGATAACTTCCCTGTTAGTGATCAAAAGCTGTCCTTTCCACAGGGATCATCTAGTAGCAACAATGACCATGGATGCTTCCTTTCTAAGGTGGGGAGTATTTCGAAGGGAAGCTGGTTCAAGGTACATGACTGACAACAGAGGCCAATTTTCACTTCAGTATCTTGGAAATGAGGGAGGTTCTCCTTGCATTGCAGGCATTTCAAGACTACTCCCCAAGGGTGTGATTTCCATTCAGACAACATGACTGTTGTATGATTGTCAGTAAACAAGGAAGAACCTGTTCTTGCCCTCTTTGTCAGGAAGCCATGAGGATTTGGCAATGTGCAATGTCTTCACAGTGCATTCTAATAGGAACACACATTCTGGGGACCTCCAGTGTACTCGTGGACAAATTGAGTAGAACACTACTAATGCCTCAGGAGTGGCTTCTCAACAGTACGGTGACACAAGCAATTTTCGGTTAATGGGGACCAACCTTGCTATGACTGTCTCATATGTAAAGAACAAATGCAGCAAGTACTTTGCCCTGATCTCCCCACAAGGAGAGTTACTGAGGGATGCTGTGGTCCACAGTTAGCCCTGGGTCTCCTGTATGCCTTTCCACTTTTCCCCCTAATGAACATGTTCATTCAGAAAGCAAGACCAGAATTTTCTTCATTGCCTGCTTTTGGTCCTGACGAACTTGATTCCCCTTCCCATGGCACATGAGTACAGGAGAAAACCAGTACAGACCGAAAGGATAGCATGGAACTTCTTCAAAAACCGTGACTGTTGATAAGGATTAAATTTAAACTCAGGAGCTGTGAGGAAGAAACTGATAGAGTTTGGGAAGGAAAAATGGACATGACTCTAAAATCATTTTATGAAAGATATTTTGTTTGGTTGTTTCCAGGTGAATTTTCCAGTTTCTCTTGAGCCCAGGCTATAGTGGGAAAGGCTGCACAAGACTGATCAGTTCACGTAAGTAGCAAACGACTATACTCCTTGTTTGGATGGAAATGGGCTTTTGAAAGAGCAGTATTGCAGGGGATCCTGTTTTAACAGTTCATTTGCGTAAATTAGCATTAAATTACTTAAGATTCTTGCAGTTAGATACAGTATTGCTATAAAACAGAGGGGTAAAACAGTATGACCAGACATCCTGGCTTTGAATAGTGTCCTGGGGTTGGAGGAGAGGTAAGGAGTGAAGCAGTATCTGCTGGGGTACTGGAGGGGGGTAATGCATAGCCAGGGTGTGCCCTCAATGCTAGAATTCCCATTGGAGATTGGAGATTACATGGAGGTGCTTGTGTGGAAGGGGGGTGGGTAGGGCATTCTGAACGTACTTCTAAACTGTCCAGATTTTCACAGAATGTCCTGATTTTTTGCCTCCTAGTTTTGGCCTGTTCCTCATAAAATGTATGGTTTTCTGGCAAATCACTAAGAGAGAGACGTTTGAGTTTGACTTCATATCCTTCAGGAAGTACATTCTAACTGAAAACCTATTATTCTAACAACTTTCTAAGTTTATAAGAGCAGAACTTAGTCTGTCCCTATTTTTGGCCCCCCTCCCATTATTTTCAGCTTTATCCAGATTTCTTGCACTAAGAGGTTGACAGGTATGATTCTGAAAGGTTATGTTATGAAAATGGCTGACATGCCTGTATTTCTTTTCTGGTCATCCTTTCCTCATTCTCCTACTCTATTGCTCTGCCTCTTTTCTTGTCTCATCTTCCTGTCATTCTTCCCATCTTGCATACTGTCCACTATCACCTCCATCTCTTTTTAATAATGACTCCTCTGCAAAGCCTACTTGTAATGCTCTTCGGTAAACAAACAAGCTCTCAAATTATAAAAGTTTTAGAAACACAGTGTTAACCAGCTAGTTAAAGAAGACACTGAAAATACTTAGAAATGTAAATTAATGTACTGTTTCTTCTGCTACCTCATTTGTATTATGCAAATATTGCCCTTTTCTGTTCTGTCATCACACTTGTATTATAAAATGTGGATTACTGTACATGAATTAAATGTCCTGTAGGAATTGTTCTCATTGGTTTCCAATGAAAATGGGTTCTAAGCCTAGTTGGACTTTCCTGTAAACAAGTGTCAAATAAATATAAGGCCTATTTCTTGCCAAATTTTTCAGCATCTGTGGGCATATGCAATGGTTGTGGTAACTTCACAACCGAAAAGTCCCCAGATGGCTGCCCGGATAACATCTGCAAACATGTTCAGTTGTCACTTAGAAAATGAATAGACAGACATGGTGATCAACTATGGTCATCAAGCACAAGGGGTCAAGAGTGGCCTAAAACTAAGCTAAAGAAAATGTTGCTTCAGTACTCCTTTTTCCTAGAGGAAAGATAATGTAGACGTATGGTTCTGCAGAAGAAAGTCTTGAGATATTCTCATGCAGCAGTAAGCTGTCCCTTCTCCACACCTGTCCCCATTTAGATTTGGTTTTATGCTCTTATATTTTGTAGTGCAGATTTCTGACTGTGTACTTTAAGTGGTATAATTAGCCGTTATTACAGCAGTGTTTAAATGCAAGTTACAAGCTTCTCATCAGAAGATGTTTCAGTTAAGTGCTGCCTTTATACTGACTGTCCCCCAGGAGTTAGCTGGTACAGTAGTGCAAAACTTTTGGCACTGTTCTGCATGGAGCGTTTGCTTGAGAACTTGGTTGAATGACATCTAAAGTGTCAGTGAGTAAAAGCTTGACTGTTGTACTGATGTGACAGCCTCTTCTATTATGCTGATTCACACACCTGTATTTTATTTCTTATGACTTCATAAGATGGTTAAGTGACTTGCTCTGAGTATATAAGTGGAAATGGGTCTCTAGCTTTATAGCTCACTGCCAGAACTGCTGGGCTATAATGCATGTCGGACTTGTGTTCTTCTTAGTCATGCATCCAGCAAAGGTGTACCAGTTCATGGCTCTGAGTGTGTATTTGTGGATTAAGACACATCACTGGACGACAGTTTTTTTGAAAACCTACAGATCAGGTGAAGACTGTGTGATTAAAACATTAGCAGGAACTTGCACCACAAATGAGCGCCATGTATGTGTTTGTCTGTGTGTGATTGGACTTACCTTCCTTACACACTCTCCCTTAATTATATTCAAGTCTGAGGTCACTGTATCTCATAGAATTTGAGGCAGTGTCTTCAGACTATTCCAGCTACAGCAAATTGAGGTGCACAGGCTGGTCTTCAACCAACTGCTGCCAGTCACTCTCTCTGTGATGATTTTTAAGCACTCTGTGAATATCCTGGTTTAAAGTGTAAAGTCACAGTATTCATTGACTGCTGCTGTCAGCATTTTAAATTGTTCGTAACACATTTTAAATGGCAGCCATCAGCATTTCTGATACCATTTTGTGCATGTGTTTATACACCCCAGTTGCACCCTGTGCATATTTTCTGGCATCTGGAACAACCATTGTGCAACCTAGTCACATATTCAAGCAGTGTTAGGAAGACAAATTGAACTCTTTGTCGACTTTTCTGATGTTCAGGAAGTGTTTAGTGTGTGAGGAAAGACGCAGGAATTTAGAACGAAGCAAGACTGGTTATAATTATATAGACAAAATCATTTCATGTTCCTTGAGGAAGCAGGCATGCAGAACACCCAAGTTATTCTTGCTGATGCAGTTTAATGAATGTAAACAATCACAGAATTGTATTTGGTAGAGGAAAAAAAAAGGCTGATGCTGCCCCTTTAAGGGTTGGTTAGCCAAATTTGTAAATGTGTACTTTAAACCCTGGGGAGGACAGCAGCACAAATTAATGTATGTTCCCTATAGATTGTATTTAGTTTGCAAAAACAACTCTGTTCCCCTCTTCCCTCTCCCTAAAAAGAAAAGGATTAATGTTTTTCTTTGAAGAATGTTGTCTTACTGACCTCTGGTGGCTTTGTACACAATTGCCGTTTGGAAAAAAACTTTCTTCCGCTGTGAAACATCTAACCTCTATGCACCAAGCATCACCGATGTCCATGTATATGCAGTACACATTACACAGGATCAAGAAACCAGTCATATTCCAATATTCTTTTAAGTTCCTTGTTCATTTTGCTTGAACATATACAATTGTAGGAAGTCTCGCAAGTATTTCTTGTGTATCTAGTCATTTTATTGATGTATGAGATCCGTAGTACAGTGTTGTGACGGCCAAATAAAGCTAGATAATCATAGAGAATATTTTGTCTACATGTCATGTGAATGCCTGTAAAACCTAGGAGAGCAAAAATTTTCCCAGAAGCAGTGTCAATTTTGATTAAAAGGTTATGTGGTTGGAAGATGGTCAGGTTTGGGGATGATACTGATTGGGGGGGGGGGGGACTGCTTGAAGAAAGCCATCAGGAGCAAACGTACATTTTATTCACTAGATTAGTTGGGCTTTCTTTCTTTTATTTTGAGTAGGTAGGCTTTATTCATTCCTTTATTCCACTGGCCTCTCAAACTTTAAAGCGACCCTTCTCATCATGTATTTTGGAGAGGTTGTTTCCTTAAATGCTGTGTCTCACAGTTGACAGCCACCTGAAATTCATTTTACATACTAGATGTGTAGAAGTGGACTGAAAACATACTGAATACTGCATGACACACTTAATTTATAATCACTCTCAGTTTACTGGCTACTCCTAGAATATTTCCTTTATCTAGCCTACTAAATACTTTTGATTTCCATACAGATATGCATATTTTCATCTAAAAAATTGGAGCAGGCAATGAATCAGACTGCCAGGTTAGCTTCTGGTTGCCTTTATAATATGTCATTGCATCCCTATGTGATATCACCTAGCTGAAGTTCTAACATGTCTTTGTCATGCTGCAGGTTGATCTGCATAGTAAATTACTCTTCTCCAAATACACCTCTCCTTTCTGCCTGTCTCTTTATCTCTGTCCCCCATCTGTCTGTCTCCATTTGTGTGCATCTCTCTCTCACTCACTCTCACACCCTCTCTCACACACTCTCACTCTTTTTCACTCTCTCTTTCTCACACTCTCTCACTCTGTTTCTCACTCACTCTTTCTCACATTCTCACTCACTCTCACTCTTTCTCACACACTCTCACTCTTTCTCACACACTCTCACTCACTCTCTCACACACTCTCACTCACTCTTTCTCACTCACTCACTCACTCTTTCTCACTCACTCACTCTCCCACTCACTCACTCTCCCACTCACTCACTCACTCTTTCTCACTCTTTCTCACTCTTTCTCACTCTTTCTCACACACTCTCCCACTCACTCACTCTCTCTCTCTTTGTCTCACTGTCTCTTGCTCTCTCTCACTCTTTCTCTCTGTCTCTATTTCTTTCACTCTCCAGTTTGCTTGTTGGTAGTCTCTTGCACACAGCTGCAGACGTATGAACACCAGTTTGGGCCTAAATCATTGCATCTTATGTATATTTTGGAAACTGTGCCAACAGAGCGGTTGTAGGTAAACTATGAAACTGTCTGCATATACCTACCAAACATATTTTTAACAATGTCCTTAAGTGTCACTTACTTCCAAAAAAGGATCTGTTGCTTGTGATGAGATTTCAGGTTGCTCTTTACACTCAAGCACACTGGCTTCCCTGTTTGTTTAAAACAAAACAAAATTAGTTCTGGAAGTTTCTTCCTAAAATAAAATAGTGAACTTTATTAAAAGTAAAACTCAGCAAGTACTTTTGTACTTATCATGCATTGCATATTGTCTAACTACATAGCGTTTACACAAGTAGCTTTGTCATTTTGTGTTGATTTCAGTTGGTCTAAATTGCTGTGGATGTAAATATGACTATACAGTAATTACTACTTCTGCTCTACCACATATGTACTTGCAGGAGCTTTCTTTTGTCTGTGGGCTTTCATTATTAATGATCACGGCCTATGTGGGCCTATTTCATAACTGCATGCAGATGCATATCTGTAGTTTTTACCTTGCTATTTTCATCCATGAAGCCCTCTCCATAAATGATACCAGCACTATCCCTTTAGAAAAGCAAATCTTCCTTTTCCTGTAATTGCAGTCAGCTTTTTGTAAAAAGTGTGTATAACTTACTAGCAGGCAGTATGACCGAGGAGATCCAGGTTTGATTCGATTAGCAAATCTGTTCCCTGATGAGTCTACTGGGGGATAGGAAGTAACAGAATTTTGTCAGCCCATCTGTAATGGAGGAGGGAATGGAATGTGTAGCAAAGGCAACAATCTTAAGTGAAGACCAAGAGGTTCTAGTCCATCCACAAGTTTAGAGTACACCAGCGTAAAAAAAATGAAATGGTCTCCAGTCTGTTGCAGACACTTAGAAGACATCTGACTTTTATAGTACTTTTAAAGATATGGGATGGATGTATAATCACGGAGTTTAAGTTCTTGCTTCTCTTGCAAAGGGTGTCGGGCTTGACAGTGAGATGTAGATGTAGATGTTCTTCGTGTTTCACTGGTGCAGTCATCACATTTCAGTTATCCCTGCCAGGGTAGCTCTCAGCCGGCCCGAATACCAGAGGCTTAGTATTTCTGCACCAGTTGCTGTAGCTTGAGGACTGACATCGGGTCATCAATAGTATAAAGTAAGGCAGCCAACGCCATTACATCAGTCTTTCTTGCCGTGGAGCCTGAAGCAGAAGCAGTTTTCACGAGTGCTGGTCGGCTGCTACCTGAATTTTCATCTCTGAATTGAAGATGAAGTCTTCTAAAACTAAGTACCCTGTTGGGGACCCTTTTTTCTTGCACTAACCGATGTCAGAAAAAGTTAACAATTGTCTCACCTGTGGAAAGAAGTACCACACCGAGACTTCCACTCTTACTGCGTCACTTGTTTAGGCCCAGACCATGACGTCCCCCGTTGTCACTTCTGTGTTTTGTTCAAGCCCAGACCGATCCATCATCGGGCCCCTATTGTAGGCAGATATTTTCGTTTACAGTCTTCGAACTCCGATATGGCTTCGGTAAGCCATCCGACAGCAGATCTTCTGAAAAAATGTAAATATAAAGACAGAGACAGACCACACAGGTCCAAACCTACCGACGACGCTTCCGTTAAGCTAGTCGTCAGTCCTCCGGTACTCAGTGAGGCGCTTTCGCAGCCCCTGATGCCCATTTCTGTTGATTTGCAGGCCGCCGGAGTCCAGTATGCAGCGAGACTCTTCTTTGACTAAGGATCCTGCAGTCTTCTCTACCTCTGAAGCCGGTGCCTGCTCAGTGGCTCTGGAGGAAGTCCTTCACACTACCAAATCTTGACACAAACCAACGTCTTCTTTTGCAACTACTGTTCTTTCAAAAACTACCAAGTTTCTTAGGCCCAGGGTTCAAACCACATCCAAGAAACCGACGACCCACTCCCCGGTGCCTGCTACTTTGCCTCAGTCTCAAATGCTTAAAATGGTGGAAAACCTTATCATGCTGATCAGGGGAAGCCAAGCTACCCCCTCAAGAAGAGAGATCTGTCCCCTGTGGTTTTGTCTGAACGACAGTCAGATGAATCTGATGCATCTGACTATGAAGATATGCAATCCCTCTCCACTTATGAGGATTCTGATGCAGAGGACTCCATTCCTTCAGCCTCTCCCCCAGAGGATTTTTCCTTTGGGGAAACCCTGCATACATTAAGGGAGCATTTCCAGTGGGAGAGTCAGGACTACCCTCAGTCTAAAAAGAGACTCAGGGACTCACTTAGATCTTCTGCAACACACAGACCCTTGGCCATCCCCTCAGTCCTGGATGTTGTAGATGATGTTTCCCTTGAATCCATCTCGACTCCTGACACCCTACCTCCTGCTCCCAGAAAACCAGACAGGTACTATAGAGTCCCTGACTTGCACAAATATCTTTTTAAAAATCCAACAGCTGACCAGCTGACCCTGAGGTCATTTTTCAAAGGGCCATCATCTTCCATGCAGACAGGGTATCCCTCAGAACTAACCCATCCTTCAGGGCACTAAATTGTCAGTTCCATATGCTGAAATTTCAGCGACATACCCTGGAACTCCTTAAACAAAAAATGTCTTCCCTACTTGTTTGAGCAGAATCTATAAAAATTTACAAGACTTAATACATTCTGCAAGCCAAGTAACTAAGCACACTTTGCACTGTAATTTTGATGCTCTAGAAGCTTCTTGCAGGGCAGCAGTGACTGGATCTGACATTATTAGACATTCATGGCTTAAGGAACAACCCCTGCCAGACCATGTCATATCTAAATTGTTGGATGCCCCCTTGCACAAAGATAACTTATTTAGCACTAAGGCAGAAGAGGTCTTAAAAAAGATGGAAGAAAAAGCAAAATCTATGCAAACAGTTAAGGATTTCTTACAAGTCCAGCTCCCTAGGTTCAGCAGGCATTGTCCCTCCAAGCACTGGTTCTTTCCTGCTCTGAGTAAACCAGCCCAGCCTAGGCCCCGTGGAAACAGACCCCCCCCCCCAGACAGCAGCCCCAGGGAATGCAGAGATCTAAGCAGTGGACTACCTCCACTTCAAAAACAGGGAGTTCTAAGCCACCCCCTTATGGTAAGAACTCACAATGACTCCTACCCTCTATGTAGGCTGGCCATGACCCTTTTGCTCACAGCCTCTTCCATGTAACTACACCTGTTAGCACAATACCTACCAGGTTCTCTCAACTCTCTGGCAGACCAGTTAAGCAGAAACCTTCTGGACCCACATGAGTGGCAACTCAACAGAAGTACCTTCACCCCAATAATTCAGAAATGGGGAACCCCAAAGGTTGACCTCTTTGCCTCTCACACCAACCATCTGCTCAGAAAATTCTGCACCAGGGAGCATCACTGCATGCTTTGGAAAGTGGATGCCCTGTCCTTCCTCTGAGTCATTCTATCAGTCTGTGCCTTTCCTCCCCTACCTCTCATCCCCAGGATACTGCTCAAAATAAGGGAGGAAACACCAAGGACCATTCTTATAGCTCCAGACTAGCCTCGACAACACTGGTGTCCCTTGCTGTGCAGCCTGTCCCCGCTGCCTCCATGGCATCTTCCTCAGATTCCAAACCTCCTGACCCAGAGGGAAGGGGAATTCATGCATCCCAAGTTGCAGACATTCAATTTGGCAACTTGGCTTATTCCCTAACCTCGAACCAATCTGCCACTCTAAGTAAACAGGTTCTGGATGTTATTCATGAGGCCAGATGTTCTAGCACAAGAAAGTCTTATGCAGATAAATGGAAAAGGTTCTGCACCTGGATCCAGGCTAAGGGAGCCAATATGGCACAGCCCTCCATCCCTCTCATCCTGGATTAATTAGCTGACCTACTTACACAGTGGTCTCTCCTTTTCCTCTGTAAAAAGTCATGCATCTGCACAGCCCCTTTTCTCACACCCTTTGATTAAACAGTTCCTCAGAGGGGCTAGCAACTTGAGCCCCCCCCCCCCCAGAAGTGCACCAACGCCAGCTTGGGATCTTGACTTTGTCTTGGAAAAGCTCACCCTGCTCCCTGTTGAACCAGCTTCTTCTGTAGAGCTAAACTTTCACTCCTGGAAGACCGCTTTCCTTCTGGCCATCACTTCAGCCAGAAGAGTCTCTGAGCTGCAAGCACTCATGGCTGTGGAACCCTTCATCATCTTCAATGTAGACAGGGTATCTCTCAGAATTAACCAATCCTTCATGCCCAAGGTGGTGTCCAGTGTGGCTCTCAACCAATCCATTCATCTTCCCACCTTCTTTCCTAATCCCCAGAACAGGGGGGAAAGGATTCTTCACTCTCTAGATGTGCACAGAAAGCTCAGATTCTACCTGGACAGGACTAAATCTTTCAGAAAGTCTGAGTAATTGCTGGTCAGCTTTGCTACATGGGCAGAAGGCAAAGCCATCTCCAAGCAAACCATTTCCAAATGGATATCACACTGCATCCATTTCTGCTATAAACAGCATGAAAAGCCTCCCCCCAATTGGGTCAGGACACACTCCACCAGAGCAGCCTCCACCTCTGCAGCTTTCCTAAGAGGAGGAGCCCCCACCAGGGACATTCTTGAGGCTTGCCACATGGACATCTGTTTACACTTTTACCAAGCATTACTACCTGCCTCTCTTCCCCAAATCCAGGGCAGGGTCTGCCTCTGCAGTCTTGCAGGGCATCTTATCCAGCCCCTAGTTTCCTTGACTGCCTCCACCCATTTCCTCAGCTTTGGGAATCTACCCAAATGTGATAACTGCAACAGTGAAACACGAAGAATATAGTACAGTTGTGTACACTTCCCATAAATGTAGATGTTCGAGTGTATTCACTGTTGCAGTCCTGGTTTCCCTCCCTCCATCCCCCTTTGCTCGCTTTCTTTTCTTACAAGGGACATATTGGTATTTATTTTCCACTGGTGGGGTTCTTCCACCAGAACCTGCCCTCCTACTTTGGGGGCTTCTGACAGGTTAGGGCAAGAAAAACTGATGTACTGGCGTCTGCTGCCTTACTTTATACTACTGGCAACCTGACGTCAGTCCTCAAGCGACAGCAACCGATGCAGAAATACTATGCCTCTGGTATTCGGGCCGGCCGGGGGCTACCCTGGCAGGGATAACCCAAATGTGATGACTGCAACAGTGAATACACTCGAACGTCTACATTTTTGGTAAGTGTACACAACTGTACTTTCTAAAACATCAGCACTAATAACACTGCATTGGATGTAGTTAACTGTTAGAAACCATAATATAAGTAATGCAATTTGCTGAGCTAAGAAGGATGAGGATCTGGTTCTTCCATGTCTCTGTATTCCCATGTGTAGCTTCATGAAAGCACTTCCACTATGACTCAGGTTACAACTCGCTGGTCAGGAATTCAACCTAATAAAAATAAATGAAAGTGTTTTTTTGAAAGAGGCAAGCCTCCCTCCCTATATTTATATATACGATTTCCACAGTTGCACTAACACAAAGAAAAGGGAAAGCTGTGAAAACAAATGAGTCAGCTGCTGACCCACACGTATAAACTGCACCAGCAGTGATTTTTTATGGAAAACAGCCACTGGGGAGTTCAGTGTTGTCAAGCTAAACTTGCCAGATCAGACATTGTCCAGTTTGCACTCAAGAAGGTCTAAGGAAGCTAACAGAAACAGTATAGCTTATAGCCAAAGTACTCCAATTTAAACAGGATACATGTCACTTAATAGGGCACACAAAATATTAATGAAGTCTCTACACATCTGAGCATAACTGGTATATGGCAAGCTAGACAGCATCCATAACAGTGATGGAAGGGATTGATGACATAATGGAAGGCTAAAATGATGAATTTGAGAACTGCATTGCCCATGAGGGAGTTGGTCACGTGCATATCACAAGCAGGATTTAAACGAATTAACCCAAGCTTAAGTCTGAAGGATACATCAGTCATGTGGAAAGGAAAGTTAGTTGCAAAGTGTACTTGTTCTGGTCCAAGAAAAAGAAAAAATTAGTGTCATGGAATAGTCATCACATTCACCTTGGAGACTGACGAGCTGGTGCAGGTGAGTGCACATAATGTCACAGAAGTGGAGCTACAGTCATTAGCAGAATAGAGGAGGGGGCTGACACATCAAAGGATAACCCATAAACCATTGTACATGCTGTACTGTGGTAACATCAAAGGATAATCCAGCCACCATTATATAGTGCTGTACCATGGTAACACCAAAGGATAACCCAGCCACCATTATACTGTGCTGTACTATGGTAACATCAAAGGATAACCCAGGCACCATTATACAGTGCTATACTATGGTAACATAAAAGGATAACCCAGCCACCATTATACAGTGCTGTACTAAGGTAACACCAAAGGATAACCCAGCCACCATTAGACAGTGCTGTACTATGGTAACATCAAAGGATAACACAGCCACCATTATACAGTGCTGTACTATGGTAACATCATGGGGTAGCCCAGGCACCATTATACAGTGCTGTACTATGGTAACATCAAAGGATAACTCGGCCACCATTATACAGTGCTGTACGATGGTAACAGAGAGAGAGATTTGGTGCCACATGTCATTGACGCTCTCTCCAGCAGGTAATATTGAGAATGTATAGAAAGAAGGCTGGATTGTTGGCCAAGCAGTAACTTTGTATGAAGGTGGTGATGGAGGAGGAGGAGGAGGTTCATAGGTTATTACTAAGCTTATGGCCAAAAGAGACCATCAGGATTTCAGCTGTGATGCTTGTGTAAAGTACTGGGTTCTGTAGTCTGTGTACTGAGGTAGGGGTTCTGTTCTCACTGCAGTCACCTGTGTGTGTGTGAGAGCTGTTGCTTGACATTACCAAGAGCATTTTTGGAGGTTGGCATAATGGTTAAAGTGTTTACCTTACAGACACACAAGGTGCAAGGTTCGATTCTCTCATGGGGTAATTGGGTATGCTTGAAGTGACCCACAAGGGCAGTTAGCCTATTACTAATCTATAAACTTATAAGAAGCTCAACCCCATCACTGGGAAGTGGTGGAAAACTAGCAGTTGCCCCTATTAAGTAGACTTCCTTCACATATTCTTGGTGAAAATTGGCCATCAGTCCAGACTGGTTTTAAAGGTTGGTAGAGACGTACTCTGCTTGATAGGTAACAGCAGCCTATTTTAGAAACTAGGTATACTTTAGGTTAGGTATCAGTCATGCCACCTGGACTTGTAGGTTTTTGCTTTACCACTTGTTCTGTTTAGGTAAAAAAAAAATAAGAGTTTTGGGTCATTCACAGCATAGAAAGCTAAGTAAAGATCACCCAACAGGAGTTTGTAGGACACTGAGTACAGTAACAGAGCTTTTAGATTGTCAGAGTAACTAAGTGTGCAGAGAGCTGAGATATTTTTGGTGAGGAAATGTTGAGGTCCCTCAAGCTAGTTAAGGTTCTTGGTGAGGTACATTCTGAAAGGTGCAGTATATGCAGTGTTGGGCCTAAAAATGGATGAGTTGGGCAAAGCACAAGGATTTTCTAACCACCACAGAGATATGCTGGATAAGGGAGAGTCTGTTATCATATGCACCCAAGTCCCTGATGACGTTGTGTCAGATTTTTATAGTTCTTGCTTCTTGCTGGAGATTTTGACTGCCAGAATGAGATTTAATAACCAACCCTAGTTTGCAGTCATTTACAAACTTGGTTAGCCAAAGTCCCTTGAATACTGTTTTTGTCACAGAAGTTATACCAAAGAATAGGAGACCTATGGTGATTATCATTTCATGACAAAATACTGTGGACATATCACCACTCTGTGGTGTGTGGTTGTAATTAACAAGTTACCTGTATGCCAACAGGTTTGCCATTCATATTCACTTTGGTCCCCCAGGAGCAGTGTGTCATGCCTTTGGTGTATGCATAGATTTCATGAAGGACCAATAAGTCATACAAGAAATTTCCATAAAGATGTTGAGCTATAACTGGACATAATGTTGGAATTAGTGCATGATTTTGTCCTGCTACTGTACACCGCTTCCACATGGCCAGCCAGCCTCAACAGGTATATGTATTCCTCCTGCTCTAGGTCCCCTTTTTGTTGGTATAAGCCTTATGCCTGTGTCTGAAATGCGCTTTGTACCCCTCCTACCTACAGGAAGTGAAGCAGTTGGTTGTGGCCCATCCTAATTCTTGGAGAATTTAAAAACGCCTTCTGTGTTTAGATGCTGCAAAGGATGGTAGGTCCACTTCCCATTTGGAATGGATAGCAGAGGACTGATTGTTGGGTTGACTGAAAATGTGTGGTAACTGCCATGGATGGGAAAATTGTGTTAAGCAAACACTTGCCCAATACTTTTTTCTGTACATGGCCTTGTACTACTAGACAATCCAAGGGAACAAATTCAGCAGAAGGTTGGCAGGGGCAACTGTAGTGCCTCCAGTGGTGGCATGTCACAGCTCTCCCTGACTTGTTTGTGGGAATCAGAGTCAACTAGGACAGGGCGATTATCCTGTGGTACTAACTTATAAGTGTCTTGCCAGTGTCACCAAAGAAACACCACTGGTAATAGAGGCCCAGACAGATGGTCACTGGTGACACCCCCAAGAGTTATAAAGATGTATTAAGTACATCAGGACTGTGGCACATTTGCCTGTGCACCTTTTGAAATGATGTCCTACCCCTCTCCAAAGTGTACACTGAGTTTTTGCACTGTATCATGCCTTACAGTGTAACCACTGTTGACTGCTCACTCTTAAAATGTTAGGACTAGGAATGCAGAGTCCCGAAACAGAAAAAGGACCAAAAAGTACAGGAGAAGAGGGAATGTATGAAGCATCACTCTTCTCCTTTAAACCCTTTAAACTTATTTATTTTTTTTACAGGAGAGTAGCCCCCCTCCCCCACCCCCTAAGCTTATATATGCAAACTCCAAGAACACTGTACGTCAGAGAAAAAATAGAATAATAATACTGTATGTATGTATGTATATGTATGTGTGTGTATATATATATATATATATATATATATATATATGTGTGTGTGTGTGTTTGTGTGTATGTATACATACACACTGTCAAGTCCATATTTTAGGTCATGCGGTTTCCACATATCAGGGCTTGACAGTGTGAATCCTGATACTCCATAATACATAGACTGGTGCCATCAATGGTAACCATATGAAATAAGTGCTTTCAACACCAGTCTGTGTGGATTGCCACTGTGGTGCTACCATGTTGCTGCAACAGTTTGGCCTTTTGTAAACCTCAGTACATGCTAAACATCAGATGCCTTTGTAAGACCTCTTTGTAGGCTCCCTTATTCCAACTGGAGACTGTTGTGGATTGCATTTTTCAGGCAGCCTGTAGATCATTCCTTGCCTGTAGAAAGCTCTTGAGCACCTTTGTTGGCTACCACACATATTGAATATATTTCCCTTGTTTTACAAATGTTTTTCCTTTGTTTACCAGGTAAGTGAATTAGTCTAAGGGACCATCATAAGCCACAACCTGGGCCCCAGACACTGATAATCAGGATTGCACACTTGAGATAACCAACTTTTGTATTTAGAAAAATGAAAAGCTACTGTTTTGTTAGTAGATATTGATCACAAGCTAGATGGAAACATGAATCCATTGATTAGTTACATTCAGGGTAGTCCAAGAACAGCAAACAGCATAGTAAGGTTATACATGAGCTCCAAGAAGAACTGAACCCTCACTTAAAATCACTGTTCAGTCTCAGCCTTACAACATGATATGTACCTAAAGAATGGTGTACAGCAACAGTGGTCCCACTCCATAAAGGTGGTGCCACAACGGACCCCGGAAACTATCGCCCTATGAGCCTAACTAGCCTGGTCTGTAAAGCTATGGAACGTATCATCATGGAACTCGACATTGGGAACCTCCAAACACTGAGTCCTACCCAATTCGGCTTTAAGAGCAGATCTTGCCTCTTGAACCTAGTCAATTTCTTTGAAACAGTCACCAAGGCCATAGACGAAGGGAAGGTAGCCCACACAGCCTACCTTGACCTTGCAAAAGCCTTCAACACAATACCCCACTCGGGCATCATAAATAAGCTCACCAGCTTAAATATCAACCCCCATGTCACAAGATGGGTTGCAAACTGGCTTAGGGATAGAACCCACATGGTCAGAATTGCAGGTGCCATGTCAGACTCTAAACAAGTTACAAGTGGTGTCACACAAGGCTCAGTCCTGGGACCTCTCTTGTTCGGTATATATTTCTCTGAGGTACAGGCTAACACAGGAGGACTATGGCTGACAAAGTTTGCAGATGACTCACGGACAGGAGATGAGATATCAGGCAGCCTGGCAATCATCGGAAGTGGAGGAACCAAGCTGTGAGCTTGAGGCTGTGGAGACTGGGGTGAATCAATCCCTGAGGGTGAGACAGCAGACCTTGAGATTGATCTAGAATCCATGGGCTGTGAATCAGATGAGGTTATAGGAAAGGAAACCAGACTTGATGGGGCCAATAAAGGGCAATGAGGATCACTTTACTTCCCAACCTCTGAGCTTTCTGGAGGAATTTTGGGATGAGGTGAAATGGGGGAAAGGCATACAGTAGACCCTGGGGCCAGTCATGCGTTAGAGCGTCCCTCGTTGATTCCCACTAGGGGGGGGGGATCAGGGCAAAGTAGCATCTGCATTTGTTGTTTAGAGGGGAAGCAAACAGATCACAGCAAGGCCTGCCCCAGCGGCGGAAGATCCAATTCGCTATTACAGGATTGAGGGACCACTCGTGAGGCATCAGGAAGTTCCTACTCATATTGTCCACAATAAGGTTGGAACTCCCGGGAATGTACGTTGCTATAAGAAAGCGATTGGAAGCTATTGCCCAGTGCCAAATCCTCATGGCTTCCCGACACAGGGGGTAAGACCTGGTTTCACCTTGTTTGTTTATATACCAGACTGACATGTCCGATTGGATTGCAATGGTCACAGAAGGGAGGGATGTATGAAAAGCTTGCAATGCTAAGAGAACTGCCCTCAATTCCAGGGCATTTATGTGCAAATTGGCCAACATGGGGGACCAGGTGCCTTGGACTGTCTTTCCCTGAAAATGCCCCCCCCCCCATCCTAACAGGGAACCGTTAGTGGTCACTGTGGCCCTGGGCTGGGGGAGACGGAATGGTCGACACCAAAGATTTGATTCTGGCTTCATCCACCATAGCATTTCTTTCTTGCAAAGGTTTGTAAGGCTTATGTGGTCAAGCGGGTGGGTTAAGATCGACCATTGTGAAGAAAGGAGCCACTGTAAAATTGTCATGTACCTCTCCAGTGGTACTAGGGTAATGGCAGTTGCCGTAGAACCTAAGAGTTGCAGTACAAGGTGTGCTGGTACAAAGGTTTGTGGAAGGAGGGCTTGGATCTGGTGTCTTATTTTCAAAACCCTTTGAGGAGGGAGGGAAGCTTGACAGGATATTGTGTCAAAGACCGCTCAAATGAATTCCAGTGTTTTTGTTGGGAACATATGAGATTTGCCCTTGTTGATCGTAATCCCTAAGCAGAGAGTGAGGCCTTGAGTGTAAGAGATGTGGGTTAGAAGATTCCTGGTCGAGGCGGTAAGGAGCCAATCATCCAGATAAGGAAACACCTGAAATCCTTGTAGTCGAAGATGAGCTACTAAAACTGCCATACTGGCAGGCTGTCGAAAGACCGAATGGCAGTACCTTGAACTGGTAGAGATTGGCTCCCAGCCGGAAGCGGAGAAATCTCTGGGAGTGCTGATCCATCTTTATGTGGTAGTATGCGTCCTGGAGATCTGTAGAGCACATCCAGTTGCCCTTCCCTAGAAAGGGGAGAATGGACTGTACCATGACCAGCTGGAATTTTTGAGGTTTCATAAATTTGTTCAGTAGGCTGAGATCCAGGATTGGTCTCCAGTCCCCTGTCTTTTTTGGCACTAAAAAGAACCTAGAGTAAAACCAGGATCCTCTCTGGTCTGGTGGGACTGGTTGGATGACTCTTTTTCTTAGCAGCTTTTCTATTTCTAGGGCTACTACCTCCCTCTGATTGGGTGACACATCGGGGATTCGTTTGATGGGACTGGGAGTTAAATCGAATGGAATATGGTAACCTCTGGATATTATTCTCTGCACCCAAACATCGGTAGTAATAAGTTGCCAACCTGGTAGGTGCAGGGAAAAATGACCCCCGACTGCTTCCAGAGGAAAGCAATTGGGCTGCTGCTCAGGATCACTGGTAGGGTCAGCTGGAGAAGGAATCTCTAGCGCTCTGGTTATGCGGACCCCCTTCCAGATGAGTTGTCCCCACTGCCTCGGGGGGATTGCTCACCACGAGTGTCATGAAAAGATCCCTGGGACTTCTTTAACCACAATTTCCCCTCCCCTCTGGTTCCTGGAGTAGGACCTCTGGGGGGGGTGGAAAAAGGTATGCCCACAGCAGACAAGGTCTTTCCGTCTTTCTCACTTTGTGCTAGTGTGTCTCGTACATTGCGACCAAAAAGTGCAGATTCGTCGACAGGCACGTTGATGAAAGAAGATTTAAAGTGATCTGCGAAATCACACAAATGCATCCAAGCATGACGTCTCCTGACAGTGCCTGATGTGGCAGCTCGAGCTGCCCCCTCAGTGGTGTGAGATATCAAACACATCAAGAAGTTTGAGATGGATTCTAGGGTAGCAAGCTGCAAGGAGACAGTGTCACGCACCTCATCAGGCAGTACCCTCGCCAAAGAGGTAGACACTTCAGAAATTAGATCTCTCTGGAGGCATGTGAAGTGTGCCAGATAGTTCATCGACCGAATGGCAAAGGTTGCTGAAGCATAGATCCACTTCCCCAGTCTGTCCATGGCCTGAGACTCCCTGTTCGGAGGATGGATAGTGGAACTATCTTCTGCCAGATCCCTCTTGGTGGCCGCCACCACGACCATGGAGTCAACAGTCAGCTGTTTGGACCAGTTGAGCTGGTTTTCGAGGGTGGATAAAATTTTGTCCGGCCTCCGGGGGACAGGTTCTACATTGTCCAGGGCCTTCCAGGCACTCTGCACAATCAGCTTTACAAGCTCATCTGCAGGTGGGGTCACCCAGGAAGTACATGGCCGGGCACGGAAGGCCTGCAAAAGAACACTGATTCCTCCGAAGAAGGGTTAGAGGACTTCCAGTCTCCCCTCTGCTTGAGGATTTTGAGAATGTCTCCAAATGAGAAGTCATCTGGGGGAGACCGTGGGGACCCTTCTCCCTCATAGCAATCGGTGTCCTCAGTGATAGATTCCTCAGGGTAATCAAGATGCTTTCTCTTGCACCGTTTCTTCCGGAGTGGCTCCCCAGCGGGATCTTCTGAGGAAGACTTCAGAGAAAAGGTTCCCTTCAAAGGGAGGTCTTGCGGCTCTCGTGCCCAGGATCCTGAAGTAGGGGGTTGGACAGCTGCATGCTAGAGAGGGGTTCTGGTGTCTATGCCATTGGTGCTGACTGCAAGCAAGGACCCTTTCCATCACCTGGAAAGCAGGCCCACCCGAGGAAGGATGAGAGCTCGGAACCGGGGTCACACCCCACCCTGAGGAGCCCGCTTCCAGGTGAGGATCTCTGAGAGGACTAGAAGGTGTCAGAGCCGTGGACATAGACTGTGCCAGTGAAAAAATAAACTCTGGACTAGGTACCAGGGTGCCAGCAGCCCAAACACTGCTCTGAGAGTATACCGGCTCCAACGGAGCCGATGCAGCAAGGGAGGGGAACTCCCCAGTCAGAGCTGAGACAGAATGCACCGGGATGGTTTTCGGTACTGAGATCTCCGAGGCCTGGGTAGAGGCTGGAGGAGGGTAAACAGATGCGTATGCTGTGAAGGGTTCCATGCCAAGGGAAATGGAAAGTCTAGCCAGGGTAGGCAGTCCCCTAGCTGAAGAAGCTGGTCCACAACCTGCACTACATCTTGTTCAGAAAGGCTCCTGGTGGATCTACAAGAGGCTGCTGAAGGGAGAGTCAGGTCTTTCAAGAAAGGGGCTAAATTGGTTCCCCGAAAAAGGGTCGTAAGTTGGAGAGTATCTGGTTCTTGGGAGATGTTCAACCTTAGGAACTGAGGTCAGAGTCTGTGGAGCCGAATAAGCTATTGGCACAGTGGCCGGGGATGGTGTCAAAGCCGGTGTCCAGACCAAGGGATGGCACCGAATACAGTGGTGCCGAAGCTGGAACCGAAATAGGAGTCAACATCAGAGACTGCACCGAAGGAGAAGACACAGGGCCTGGTGCCAAAGTAGTCTGCACCGAGAGTGCCGGAGAAGCTTGGTGCCTACTCGGTTCCGTAATGGTTGGGGATGTAGGAACCGAGTGACCATTTCTCCTTGTGTTTTTTGGTTTTAGGAGGTGGTAAGACCTCTGACCCAGAGAGAGCCTCTGAAAAAGGCATTTTGACTAAACCTTTCAAGATAAGCTTGTTTTTGCCCTCTGCTAGAGTGGGATTACTAAAACTAGAGCAGAGTGAAGAATAAATACCCTACTCACAGTGAAGACGTTTTCAGGTCAAAAAGGCAAAAACTGTAGAAAATCCTGAAACGGCACCACGGCTACAACAGTAAAAGAGACAGAAGCTTTAAAATAATGTAGTTTATACTCGTACAAAAAACAACAAAAGGCCTAAGTACAAAGATGAGTGCTTTCAGCGAGACTTCGCCTTCTTCAGATCATGTAGTACAAAGGTCATTATTGGTTAAAATAATAATAATTGACAAATCATCTCTATTACAGCTGACACACCTTCAAGAAACAACAAATCAAAACATCACTCATAAAACCAGGAAATATGATAACACAGAAAATATATCCAGCCAATCATAAACTAGAAAGGGTTCAGTAAAAAAGTTACACATTAAAATAATGTCATTGGAACCAAAGTATATTCTTTGTGCAGATGTAGATTGTATAATACCATAAGAATATTAACTTCTAAATACTTCCAGTTAAATGCGTATATTTAATGTATAAATGAATACTTGACTCCTTCTACCTTTGTGATTTAGCATAATGAGTTGCTCAATACTTTGGAAAACTTTACCTCATTAAAATAAAAATGTTATTAGTAAAGAATCATAAGGTCTAAAAAGGTGTATCCACGGTTACATTAAAGCATTAACTAAAAAGTCAAATCAATAGTTTATTCAGAGTTCCAACAGCCAGTCGAATTCGGACAGTAGTCTGCAATGGGGCTTGTTCAGAACTGAAGGACTATAACATCCTCATTTGCAATTACATTGCTTAGGGCATAAACTAAATCATCCAGTCAATGACCTATTCAGAGCTCAGACAGCCAATCAAAATTGGTTAATAGTCTGCAGTGAGGTTTACGCAGGACTAAAGACTATAATGGCAAAAGTCCATAGTTGTAGCTATAGTCTCAGCCATAAACAACACCAAAAAACTAAACTAGAGCTATATTCTTAGCCATAAACAACACCAAAAAACAAAACTAGAATAGATGTCACAAGAAGCATTTATATGATCCTCCCCCAAAAATAAATGCACCGAGCATGACCATCTGAGTTGGGCATCTTTCACCCAGACTTGTCGCACTGTTTAAACCCCAACTTAACTTTGCCTGACATATCGTACTGACAACAAAACTACCCACAAGGAAACAACAAGTGAAAGAGAAAAAGGATTTTTTTTTTGAGAAAGATAGAGGGAAAGTAGAGAGTACCAATGATGGTATCTAAAAGTACCACAAGTGGTAAAAAGAAGGCCTACCAAAGGTAGGAGAGAGGGACAGTACCAACGATGGTAAAAGGTTAACTACCAAAGGTAGAGGGTAGGAAATAGAAGCAGGTTACACGCGAGAGGGGAAAATAGCGAGATTGACTAGAAAGAAAGTTTTGAGAGAAAACTACACAAAATCAATTTTCCACTTAGCTTTGAGAGAGATAGGCTAGGCATGTCTGACTAGGAACACGGCAAACAAGATCTGAAGAGACTATGAGAGGGGCATTATGGGTAGGTCTTAGCTGAGAGTTTTTGGCTGGCACGAGCTTGGAAATAGCTGTGTCGGTTCCGAGGAAGGAACCGAAGTCCTATCAGTAAGGAATGAATAAAGATTTACAACATCATATATATATATATATATATATATATATATATATATATATATATATATATATATATATATATATATATATATATATATATATATATATATATATATATATATATACACATATACATATATATATATTTATATGTGTGTGTGTATATATATATATATATATATATATATATATATATATATATATATATATATATATATATATATATATATATATATATATACATATAGTTGTGTATATATAAATATATATGTATATACATATGTGTATATATATATATATATATATATATATATATGTGTGTGTATATACATATATATATGTATATAGATATGTAGAGATAGATGTAGATATATAGATATATATAAATAATGCAGTGAATCAGTTTGATAAGTAGTATCAAATCTCAGATATAGTCAGCCTCAACCAGGGTTGCCAGACGTCCCTATTTGGGCGGGACTGTCCCGAGATCAGTAGCCTGATCCCGAGTCCCGCCCTGCCGGTTTAAATCCCGGCCAGCCTCCGCTTTGCTTGTGTTGCTTGAGCTACTTGTGTTGAATGCGGAACTGCAGTGCATTAAACACGAGAAGCTCCGTGTTTAGTGCAGAGCTACTGAGTGAGCTCAGTTCTTTAATGTGGAACTCTGTTCTGCAACCCTGGCCTCAACAGATTACAGGGTAATTCACATTTACGGAAAGTATTGTGCATACATTAGCTCCAGTTATCCTATCATGTATGCTACCCCCAACACTCACACATAACAGCTACAATTACAATATTTAACAAAATATAAAAACTAAGAAACAGAAAGGAAAACTCCACTTTAATAACGGAATAAATCCCAAATGACTAAGCGTTTTTGCCAAATGATAATATGGCTGCATCAGAGTCATTTAGAACAATAAAACACGTTTAAATTTAAAAACAGCACAGCTTGACAACCAATCAGAGCAAGTCGCATCATACTCGTACCTTCTCCAAATAATTAGTAACTCAGACTGAGTGCACACTTGACATCATATAACTTACGGTGAAATACCTACGTTATAAGAGTTAAATAATAATCCTAGTCTAAAAATTCAAAATTAAAAACAAAAACTAAGTACATTTTACAATTTTAAATTAACATTAAGGTTTTAATTTATACTCGGTTTTTAGTAATATATACACACATATAGTTGATTTTTTGTAGTTTTTGGGGGGGGGGGGGTTGATAGGGTATATAGAGTTCATTATGTCATGCTATGTTCTATACCCATTGTCATCCCATTAAGGGAAATAAGTGCTGGATAGTTCAAATATTTTAAAATTTTAGACGTTTATAACTAAGCAGTTTGCACTTAGCAACATAGAGCATATACATACATAGTATGGCTTTAAATTGTATATTTAGCATAGCATATTTGGGGGCATTAATGTTTTGTTTTATTTTATTTTAAAGTTGTATTTTAATGTTCATTAAATTGTTAGTAAGACAATGTATAATAGATTAATATATGTATATGGTTTAAATGCATCATATACATTTTTAATGATGTTACGATGGTTTAAAATGAATGCGAGATTTTATAATGGGAATGTCGGCACTTATGAGGTCATCAATAGAGTAATTAAGTGCATATTTAAATAACGTCCATCTCTGCATAATTTGTTTGTCTGAGGAAGGAAGGCTACAACGCCATCCGAAAGTCCTTGTATATCAATAAAGTGCTAACATTACGGTTCTTACTTCGTGATTATTCTTCACTTATTGGATTCATTGAAATCATCACCTGCAGAAGGCTTCCTTGGTTGTTTTTGCTTCATAAGTACATTGGGTTGTTCATGTTAAGATAAGGTAATCAAGTTCAAACACAAGGCTAATTAAATGATATTGGCTCTTTGCTTAAACACAGGAAGAAAAGACATGGCATTTAAAATTAACCGCCATTTGTGTTCCTTATTCTCAACTTTCAGCTCGTCATCACCCCCCTCTCTCTTTGGGAAAGACACGATCAGTGACAAAAAAGATAAACCTTTTAAAATTAGGGCAATTAGTACTGTGAACAAACAGTATATTTTTGGTCTTGATTGCCCTCAAGTGTTCAGCTGTTCTGTCACAGAGCTTGCGTATATTTTTGCCCACTTAAAATCCCTGACAGCTGGTACATGTAGCCACATAAACTAACATAGTAGTGTTGCAACTACATCTGCCTGAGCATGAAAGGACAAAATCATAGCTTTGTACTGAAACGTATAGTCCATCATTTATATACTTGCATGCCCCGCATTTAAACCTTAAAGATTTGTGCCTTTTAGTGTTATAACACTCAAGGATGTTCTTAATATTCTTGCCCCTACTCAGCACTACTGTAGGTTTACTCCCCAGCTTTTTTTAGTTTGCTCAACAAGGCATATGTTCCAAAATATGTTAATAGCAGAAACAAATAAGGGTGCTAAATGATTATACCTCAATATGAACACTTCAGGGATTTTTGCCTGCCTTGCAATTTGTATGCTCCCTTCTCCTGCTCTCAAAATAGGGGGAAAATAATTTCCCTTTTGTTAATAACCTTCTGCTGTGTCTTGAGCAACTATTTCAGAGATTAAAATGTTTTTCATCACTATGGTTACAAGGCTGGGCTGTCAGACTTTCAGTACCTTGATATAGTAATTGTGTACTACCACCATGCTCATGCCCATACTAGTGTACATGGAGCACTTTTATATGTGAAAAGGACACTTATGCCACATTGTACCAAACTGTCTCCACCTGTTACCAAGATTTACCCTTGTTGAACCAGTTTCTTCTGCCAAGGAACTGCATTGGGCATTACACAGTCACAGAACCTGCCAACGTATTTATAGGTAGTCATGCATTGAGATTGATCTGGCACCTTATTGGCTTGTGATTAATTGGTGTCCTCAGCACTAACAACCCAAAATCGAAGATTATGAACTCAACTTTCGTGATTGTTGCCAAATATAAACTCTTCCACACTCCATAGTTTAGAAAAACATCATTTGGCACAAAAAAGCAACTTTATTGGAAACCATGAACAATGGGTAAAACAAAACAAAACAAAAATGAATGAACTTGTACCTGGGCATATGTCTTCAAGGTATAAAAGTTTTAAATTAAACACAGTAAAGCACTTAAATAGTTCAGCAGTTAGAACATTACTAAAAAGAACAATAGAATGCCAGAATGCATATGAATTTAAATGAAAACATAAAGCAAAAATTCAGTTGAAGCTAATGAGTTACTAGAATTACAATAATTATAACAATAATAATAATAATAACAATAAGCCAGTTGAAAACAAAAATACACATATCCTAACTTCTATGAAATGAGGTTCTAAGATGCTTCCAAAGCTGTTCTATTAAATATTTCATAAGTAATTCATTATTAAGGCCCTTTGGTTGCTAAGTATCATTTAATAATGTATCATAGGTTGGTACTAGGCTATCAGCCCTAGGGCCTATACAAGCCTAGCCATAACAATTCCCTGGCTATTTCTTCCCACACTATTTAATTCCCTGGACCCTTGTCTAGCAGGGCGACTGACGTGATCCCCGGGGTGGGATTCAGAAGAATCTAAATATAAATCAGAACATATCAACACATACATTGTAAAGAACCTCAGTAAATCCGAATCACTGTTATAATTTATTATTAATTATAATTGAAAAAAAAAATGTGACGATACAGGGGTGGTAAGAGAATTATTTTTGACATCTCGGATGTGTTCACATATCCTCATCCTAAGTTTACGTATGGTCTTACCAATGTAAAACCTATTACAGAGGCAAAGTAACCTGTAAGTCACCATTTATTTTTGTAATAATTAAATACTCCTTGAACTTTGAAAAGCTTCCCATTAACATTAATGATGTGTGTAGTTCCCTGATCCATGTAAGTACAAGTAGCGCATTGCTTACACTGAGTCTTCAAAACCTCACTTACACACGTGTACAACTCTACTTGCAGTGCTAGGTGAATTTCTATATGAAATATTCAATTTCAAAGTCTTGTATATCGCAACCGATGTAATAATATATTAATTCTTCCTCAAGATACGTGATACACCTTCAACAAACTGAGCATAGCAAGTCACAAAGTATATCCTCCTATTCCCTTTTATAATTCCGAAACACCTTTTCACCACGTTTATATTTCAGAGTAAATTGGTTCTCGATCTACAACCTTCTGCCAGGTGATAATGAGAAGAATGTAGATGTCCTTTTATTCGTATGTTGCAGTGTTCTGCATATGGGTTTACCCTTCTAGTCTTGCATACGTATGGCCAGATTCCAAAAGCTTTCAGTCCCTCCTAGGTCCACGAGACGTCAGTGCTAGGTGAGACTAAATGGGCCATAAAAGTGACGTCTGCATACACCAGCCCTCAGAACTTTCCAGCCGCCAGTTGTAAGCCAGGTGTTCCTGCTTCGTTGACGAGTGATTCAAGTTTCAAGCTAAGTACCCCATTGGGGAGCTTTTCAGTTCTTCCTTTTGTATTGCTGCCTTTTCATGTCATCCAGAAAGGGTAAATGTCAGTGCAGCCATCAGATCCCTCATAAAGACACCCACGATAAGTGTTTGTTCTGTCTCGGATGGTCACATGATTATAAGGCCTGCCCTGTTTGCCAGGCATTCGTTTCAAAAACGTTGCACAGTCTGCATGTGCTCAATTTGTACTTGGAGAACCAATATCTGAAACAACTTGCTTTGCGTATGGAGGGCTCATTGAATGTCGCCTCTGAACCGCCAAAAAAGAAGGCCAGATCTTTACGGCCTGTAATGCTTGTTGAGCCTCTTCCAGCCAATCCACAGCCTGTGGCTGACATTGGCCTGGCCTTAGGATCTGGACCTGGATCCGCCACACCAGATGTCTCCGGTACCACTGAGAAAGCCATACAACTGGTGAGCGAGAGCACATCCGCAGAAGCTGTTCCAGCGACTGTTTCTGATGCTGGGGGGAACCAGTGTGTTCAGGGGAACCTTCCAGTTCCCTGCCTTAGACTTTGACACCTGCTCCTAAACAAATGCCCGTTGGGACTCTCAAGAGGAGAGAAAAACGAAAGCATATTTCCTAGCCAGCAGAAAGTATTCCAGACTGGCAGGCTTTTAGCCAAACCCTTTTCTCAGCTTTCGTGGCCCTGAGACCTACATCAGCTACATCTGCTCCTGCACCTTCTCCTCCTCCTCCTTATTCCTAGGCCTCAACCTACAGAGACAGTTAACAGGGAAGAGGACATCTGTTCAGATTCCTCAGGTGATTCCCTCACTTACAATTCACAACTTCTCCCTTGGGTTATGGATCCCCAGAGGAAGAATCTATAGATCCATATTCCCCTGTTGAAGACTTCACCTTCTCTGAAACTATTTTAAAAATGAAAGAACACTTCAAATGGGAATCCACAGACATGTCTGAAATGTAAAAGAGGTACTATGACCTCATTGAAATGGAATCACCAAGCCCTTTGGCTATTGCTCCTATACTGCCTGCCTTCTTAGATGCTTTTTCCATTGCATCTCTCAATCTGGACTGACAGTCTCCTGCTCCTCGTAGAGCAGACAGATTGTACAAAGTCCCAGACTCAGCTAAGCACTTGATTGTGTCCTCCAGCAGATCCAGCTACCATTTCTGTCTCCACAGACAATGCTTCCAAACTCTTGGCTCCCACCACCATCCTTCTTGCTGACAAAGACAGAAAAACTATGGAAATTATAGGCAAAAAGATGTACACCTCTTCCACTTTGGCATTTAGAGCTGCTAATTATCAGACTTGTATGACATAGTACACCCTGTCTCTTCTAGACTCTGCCACCAAACTATTGGCAGACATTCTAGACTCCTCAGCCAAATCAGCTGTGTCTTCTCTCCTGGACCTTATGTCCAAAGTCACCAAGCATTCTATTAAATGTAGCTATGATGCTGCAGAATCCTCAGCAAGGTCAGCAGCTTCAGCTTCTGCACTCCGCAGATACTCCTGGCTGCGCTTGTAACCTCTGCCAGATGACTTTAGGGCTAAGCTCAGTGATGCACCACTTGACCATGCTGCCTTGTTTGGCTCAAAAGTAGCAGATCTTTTCAAATCCCTGCAACAAAAAGGAAAAGAGATATGCAGGATCTTAAACATCTGCTAGTTTCTCTTGTACCTAAATTCTACAGGAACTATCCTGTGAAAACACTGTTCATCAGGAAACGCTCCAATCCTGATGCTCAATCTAGACACAGGCAAGCAAGAAAAGAAAATATCCTTCAGCTAGAGCACCTTTCTCCTCTAGTCAGAAGACGCCCTTTCAGGACCGAGCAGGTAGCTGTTTTATGAAACACATTTTTTTTCTTACTTTTATTGGTTTTACCACTTTACACCACTTTCAATAATACCTTAATTTTATTGCCCTTTTAATACCTTAATTTTATCAGTTTTTCAAAAATCTGACCAAGTTCTGATATAAATTAAATTAATTTCCATTACTTTTCAAAATTTTTTTTCTCTATATAAATTGCCCATCATATTTTTCCATTTTTTAAGGCCAGATACAAAGTCATTTTATATAATCATATCCAAATGTGACAAAATATGATACCCCGTATCCAATCGCATTTCATTTGGGAAAGTTCAAAATCTGGTAGTCATCCCATCTCAAAAAATCATCCAACAAATCTGATCATTTTTCTTAGTTCAACAACATTTTCAATAGCATCCTTGTGAACATATTCATCCCATCATCAGAAGTCATCCTGCATCCCCTACAAAATTTCCATTTTGCAAATTCAAAATAATTCTTTCAAATTCTTGAGGGTGAGTAAATTGCAAAACACTCTTTTGTAAATGCTTCTATGTTACTGACCTTGTCTTGAAAGAAACAAACTTGTCAAAAACTTTGTCATAATAATAAAATAATGAAATTTAAAAAATATGTCCATTTAAATAAATAATTTTTATTCCTAATATCCACTAATAAATCAAAAGTGTTATAAAATTAGTTGTCACATGTTTCCAAAAAAAACACACAGTACAGTTAGTACCAGGTCAATAACACAACTTTAAGAAATCTACAAAACCATAGAATATTGTCAATTATTCTCCACATAAGTAATATATATAATGTTTCAATATGGTAATATGATGCCCCCAGGCCATTCCATGCACAATCTAGTCCCATTCAAAAAAAAAAAAATTTTTTTTCAGAACTACTCATAAGGACTAAAATAGTTCTAATTCTAAAAAAATAAAAAAATTTCTGAAAAACATTATTTTCATAAATCTTCAAGGTATCAACATTTCTTCAAAGGGAATACTTACTTACTAAACCATCCACTCCTGATAGAAACAATCAAGTTTCTTTATAGTAAAAAAAGAAAAATTCTTAGAAAATCCCATGAATCTTTTTAAATAATTTGGTTATCATTAACCAGCTGTTTAATTTTGACATCAATATACTGTTTAATTACTGTTCGATGACTTTGCAAAGAAACCACAACCTTTGAAACCTTCCGGAAACCATCTTAATCTAAATATATTCCCAATACGTCCTTATGATTTTTCATTTTGGAAATTTTTAAAATTTTTGGTTTTGAAAAATTCAAAAAGTTAAAGTTTAATATAAAATCTGCCAGTTATTCTTGTATCACGCTGTAATATTTCATTTAAAAGAAGTCCTACTATATCATTCTGTTTAATTGAGTCCTAGAGACATCTTCCCATCATAGAATAATACGTCCATGACACCCATCATATACAATATAAATGATTGTTCATAACCCTTGTCTGTTTTGTCTTCCCTAAATTCCTCAAATTTTTCTTCTTTCCCTTTTCCAGAGAAAGAATGTTTAAAAATTGGGATTAGGATTTAATTCTTTCTTATTATTTTTTTAATTCTGTTCTTTATTCTATCTCAAATTTTTTAACTAGGAGAAGTGGGGTTAAAGTACTCTTCTATCCCCTGTTTCCCCTTTGCACTTGTCCTTGAAAACCATTGAAAATTTTCTTTTTTTTAAATTTTTTAATAAATAATATAATTTAATATCAACCAAATCTTTTCTCTTATTTGTTAAAACCAAACCCTTTGAAAAAGAAAAAAATGTCAAAAAAGGTCAAAATTGTGTATGTAGTAAATAAAATATATAAAAATCATTACAAGTCATTTTCTTTCCATTTTTTATAATATATAATATAGGTTCCACTGTTCCTGCCCTCAGGCACCCCCTCCCCCCCCTCCCTTTTTTGAGTTGTAGTTTTTTGCTCCTTTTGCATCTTCCTTTCAACCTCTAAAAGGGGGAAAACTCATCAAGATCATCTCTCATCTACTTCTTTGTGAATTAATCTGCTCCAGCAGGAACAACATAGGACATTGTATGAATTAAAATTCACCTTTCTAGCGTCCGACTACCTGCCTCCCCCACCAGCTGCCTCCATCCCACTGTCTGCTCACCTTTCCCACTGCGTTTCCTCTTTGGAATCAAATCACTTCAGACAAGTGGGTCCTCTCCATCCTCCAAGAAGGTTACTTTTGTCTTGGATAATCTCCCCAGTAAGTCTAGGCAAGCCACGACCTCCTGCTCACCTGTACTGCAGTCGCTTTTAAACCAGAGCAGTATAGAAAGAATCCCTCCCTCCCAATTTGGAAAAGGGTTATATTCAAGGATTTTCCTAGTTCCCAGAAAAGAAGGGCCATGGATACCCATCTTAGACTTTTCAAGGCTCAATCCTTTCTTAAAGGTGCCAACTTTCAAAATGCTGACCCTGCCAACTCTAGTTCCTCTTTTTATGGGCAAAGGCTTCCTAGGTACAATAGACATCAAGGATGCCTACGTACACATTCCCATAAGACCCACACACAGGAATTACTTAAAATTTTTAGTCGGCTCCTCACATTTGCAGTTCTCTGCCTTGCCTTTTGAGCTTTCAACCACACCCAGAATCTTCACCAAATGCCTGGCTCAAGTAATAGCCTTTTGCAAGACAAAAGGGATACAAATATCCCCATACCTGGACAACATGCTTTTACAGGTTGCCAGCAAAAAACACTCCTAACCCATATCTGGTTCATGGTGTTTCTTCTACAGGATGTTGGGTTCCAAATAACCTTCCCAAAGTCCAACCTCACGCCGACCCAATACATTGTGTACTTAGGGTGCAGAATCCACACAGACTTGATGGCGGCATACCTGCCCCTAACAAAGGTGAGTTCTCTTTCAGAGCACCTGCAAGGGAATTCTACTCTACCTCATCTGACTGCAAGGCAGTACCTTAAGCTGCTCGGTTACATGGCAGCTACCATTCCCATGCTACCCCCTAGCTTGACTATACATGAGAAAACTGCAGTGATACCTACGCTCTGTCTGGAAACGGCACAACCACCCACTGGAACACATTGTGCCTTTTCTTCTATGCTTAAAACAGGAGCTCTTATGGTGGCTCGTCCAGGTGAAGCTCAACCCAGGACTTCCCCCTCCAACCACCTCAACCTTCTCAGGTCATGCCTACAGATGTCTCAGACCTGGGGTTGGGGGCCACTCTCAGCCATCGAAAAGTTCAAGGCCTGTGGACATACAGGCAGAAAACAGAACACATCAGTGCCAGAGAAATGAGGGCGATCCTCCTAGCTCTTCAGGCAGTCACTCTTTTCTTCCAGAAGGGATCCCTCCTGATATACACAGACAACACCGCAGTCCTGTGGTATATCAACAAACAGGGGGGACCAAGTCCTATCTACTCTGCAGACTTGCTACACTAGTGTGGAAAGTAGCCACTTCTCAGGGAATTGCCCTGAAAGCAGCATACATTCCCTCTGTCCACAACTTCCAAGCAGATTTTTTGAGCAGAACCAGCACAAACAGTTACAAATGGATGCTCTACAGAGACATCTTCCTGGACATGGTCTACAGATGGGGTACACCACAAATAGACATGTTTGCCTCCATTAACAACAGGTAACTTCCTGGACACCAGACCCACAGGCACTGGTAACAGATGTCTTCACAATTTCATGGAGGGGGAAATACCTTTATGCATTTCCCCCCTTCCCCCTCATTCAGAGGGTCCTGCTACGGATTCAGCAAGACAATCCAAACATCTTGCTGGTAACCCTACTGGCCCCGATAGCATTAGTTCCCCTTACTCCTCCAATTGTCCAAGGGCAGTCACCACAAGTTACCCCACAGAATGGACCCTTCTCATACAGCACAGGGGAGCTTTAATCCACCCACAGTGGCAGCTGCTACACCTGACCCTGTGGCCGATAGACGTCTGATCCCATACAGACACCTTTACAATGAGGACGTGCTCAGTGTCCTGCAGGAGGCCAGGAAAACTAACACTAGAAGATCTTACCCATCTAAATGAAAAAGGTTTATTTCTTGGTGTAAAAATAAGCAGCTGGATCTGCTTACCAGTGACATTCCCCTTGTGCTGTCTTATTTGTGTGAGTTACTTCAGACTGGCCTGGCCTAATCATGTATTAAGACACACCTGTCTGCTATTTCTGCTTGCCTACCCATGGCTCCCCCTTGGCAACCAGGCTCCCTTCGAAGCTCTTCCTCAAAGGGGTCCTACATCTCAGACCCCCTCAGAAACCTACACCCCGTCCTTGGGATCTCAACTATGTGCTGGAGAGCTAACGATGCCACCCTTTGAGCCTGCTGATCATGTTTCCCTAAAGCATTGCACCTGGAAGACAGTCAGTGTAGTGGCTATCACTTCTGCTAGAAGGTTATCAGAGCTCCTTTTCTTGTCTTTCATAAAGACAGGGTTACCCTCAGGACAAATCCATCCTTCATGTCCAAGGTAGTCAGTGACCTCTCTTTGTCAGGCCATCCATTTACCTGTTTTTTTATCCAAACCCACAAGGAAGAAGTGAAAGAGTACTTCATTCCCTGGATGTTCACATTCAAGTCAGTTTCTACCTCCACAGCACTGTCTATCAGAAAGACTGACCAGCTTTTCATATCCTTCCACTCTAGAGCACTAGGGAAGACTGTGTCTAAACAGACTATTTCTACCTGGATCTCCAAGGGTATTACCTTCTGTTACCAGCACCATGGTAAATCACTTCAGGGTACAGTAAAAGCCCACTCCACTAGAGCCATGGCATCCTCAGGGGCTTTCTTCAAGGGTCTGCACACCTCCTCTATCCTGGAGGCAGCCACTTGGTCTTCAGTTCACACCTTCACCAAACACTGCAAACTAGACCACATCTCTATGTCCAGGGCAGGGTTTGCTAGAGCTGTCTGGTATGGGTTCCTGGAATCTACTTCCATACCTACCATCCCTTCTCAGTGAGCCTTGGGACTCACCCATATGCAGAATACTGCAACATAGGAATAGAAGGACATAGAAAAGTTGTGTAAATGCTTACCATAACCATAGATGTCCTTCTCTTCCATGTTGCAGTATTCCTACCCTCTCTCCTTCTCCGCTTATCAGTTATGTTTCTCTCTCTGGATGGCAGTGACTTGGCATTGCCCTGTTAGGACTGGCTCCAACTGGGGTCTTCACTTCTGAGGACTGGTGTGTGCCAGCGTCACTTTTATGGCCCTCGTACTCTTGCATAGATCTGACGTCTCGTATACCTAGGAGGGACTGAAAGCTTTGGTATACTGTCCGTACGTACATGAGACTAGAAGGGTAAAGCCATATGTAGAATACTGCAACATGGAATAGAAGTACATCTGTGGTTATGGTAAGTTTTTACACAACTTTTCTTTATAACCCTCAGATAATCTGTCTACTATGTTTGAGGGTATGCCCTAAAGAAACGCCAAAGGTAGCTCTATGGTAAACAAAAAACTCTGAAGAAAATCCAAGAGCAAACCGCCATGGAATGTAAAAATCAAAGAATAAAGTGTTTTATTCTTTAATTTTTACATTCCATGGTGGTTTGCTCTTGGATTTTCTTCAGAATGTATCAACTATATCCACAGCTACTGTCCAGAAATTAAACTCATCCGAACATGAAGTTCTAGCCCTGTAGAATTCACCATAGGGGAGAGATCTTAAAGTGGCCAAAGGTGTGCACTAGATGCATAGATAAAGTCACAGAAGTTTATATTCTATATAGCATCGAATGTATTGAATCATTAATAATATACAACTCAACATCCAAATAATGAATGGTATCATACATGTTACAAGTAAAGATAAACCAAAGGTATTCTTCTGTATAGCCTGCTTAAAACTAGCAAAACTGTTCCTGTGAGCCTTGAGCAATAAAAAAATAAATCATCAATGTAAAGTTTATAAAACACTACATTGCTGACAAAGGACGAATCACTATACAAAATATTTCCTCAAATCATCCCATAAACAAATTAGCATAGCTGGGATCAAACTTAGCCCTCATAGCTGTACTTTTAAGTTGTTTACAAAAAAAAATCAAAAGAAGAACAATTATTAAAATCAAAACTAGCTATATTTAAAATACTCTGCAATCCAGTAATACTTGTGGTGTTAAATGGCCTCTAGTCCATATCTATGTTCTTTAGTAGTATACAGACTACTAACATCAACTGTTGCAAAAAATGCCCTTTCCACCACTTGATACGCATATTTCCTTAAGGAAATGCTGCGTATCCCTCACTTGTGAGGGAAGATGCATCACATAAAATTTGTAATATTTTATCCAAAATTTCCCCTACACTTTGCATGGGACCCCCCCACCTGAGATGCATTCTGTCTCCTCGGTAAGTTCTCCATATTTTTGTGAACTTCGGGGAGGGTATAAAATAAGGGAATATGGGGGGGGGGTGTTCACCATGATTATTACATCTTTCAGCCTTTCAGACAAAGTGTCCCTGTTAACCAAATCTTCCAATAACATCACAATACCCAAATGAATTTGTTGCAGTGGATTATGGTCTAGCAATTGATATTCAAATTCATTATGCAATAAGTTAAAACATATTTTCTTATAAAAATCAACGTTCATCACCACTATATTCCTTCCTTTATCAGCTGGTTTTATTACAACAGATTGATCCTTTTCCAAAGTTTTTAAAGCCTCCCATTACTCCTTAATAAAATTAAACTTAGTCACATATTTCAACGTGTTATTAACATATGGAGTAATCTCTTTAACTAATTCATGAAAAACTAAAGCTGCTTTATTAATAAAAGGGGAACAAATTTATTTTTACTCTTAAAATTTAAGCTTGTGATAATACTGTCTGACCAAGATTCATTGAGACACTGTCTGTCCTCTCTCAAATGAAAAATGGATTTTGTAGCCCAGGTGGGTATGACCCTAGCCCTGAGCAGCCTCCTACCATCACCCAGAGTGAAACCACAGTACAAGCAGAAAATGAATGATTTCAACAATTGGCTAAGTTTCTGGTGTCATTCTAAGGGGATCCAGTATATGTCTGCCTTGGATGGCATGATTGACAGACCACGATGCTTTTCCAGAGATGGTCTGCATCTGTCACCCCTGGGCTTCTGGATACTGGCCAAGGCTCTTGCCACCCCTATAGTGCCTTTTTTAGGCAGTGTTCGAAAGACCAAATTACCACCGTAACAGCTACAAACAAACGCAATCTGAGGGTCATGCTGCTCAGTGCTAGAAGTCTAAATCTCAAAATGCACTTGCTCGAAGCACTCCTTAAAATGGAGAACATCAACATTTGTGCTGTAACAGAGACCTGGTTCAAGGCAACAGAAGGTACCCCTGCACTACCAGGCTATAACTCATTCCACACCTTTTGGCCCCAGAAATTGTACTGAAGCTCCAAAGGTGGTGGTGTCTCCATATTCATAAAAGATGCGCACACATCCAGACTGGTAGCCCAACATAATGCACCAGAGATACTTCAGGTGCAGCTAACATCGAGTGAGACAGCGATTCAGTTCATAGCCTGCTATAGGTCCCCAACCATGTCCCAGGACTCTCACTCCACGATGTTCTTCGTGTTTCACTGTTGCAGTCATCACACTTGGGTTATCTGCCTGCAGGTAGCCCTCAGTCAGCCCGAATACAGAGACTTAGTATTTCTGCATCAGTTGCTGTCGCTCCAGGACTGACATCAAGTCGTCAGGGGTATAAAAACAGGCAGCCGATGCCATTACATCAGTCTTTCTTGCCGAGGAGCCCGAAGCAGTAGTAGTTCGCACGAGTACCGGTTGGCCACTGCCTGAGTTTTCGTTTCCGAATTGAATCATCCTGAAGTCTTCTAAAGCTAAGTACCCCATTGGAGATCCTTTTTTCTTGCTCTAACCTATGTCAGAAAAAGTTAACAATTGTCTTGCCTGTGGAAAGCAAATACCACACTGAGATTTCCATTCTTACTTCGTCACCTGTTTAGGCCCAGACCACGACCTACCTTGCTGTCGATTTTGTGCTTTGTTCAATGCCCGAACTATTCGTCATTTGGCCCTTATTGTCACTAAATGCTTTCGCTCTCTGTCTCTGTATTCTGAAATGGCTTCGGTAAGCCATCCGACTACCGATCTTCTGAAAAAACATAAGGATAAAGACAGAGACAGACTGCACAGGTCCAAAATGGCCGACGATGCTGCCATTAAGCTAGTCACCAGTTTGCCGGTACTCAGGCACTTTTGCAGCCCCTGATGACCGCTTTGATGGATTCACAGGCCACTACCGAGACCTTTAGACAGTATGCAGTGAGACTCTTCTTTGACTATGGAACCTGCGGATGTCTCTACCTTGGATGGGTTCGGAGCCGCTGAGCAGGCACCGGCTTCCGAGGAAGTTCTTTGCACTACTGATATTCTACAGAAACCGACGACTTCTTTCGCGTCTTCAGTTCTGTCTAAAACTACTGAGTTTCTAAGGCCAAGAGTATGCGTTACGCCTAAAAAACAACAAAAGCACACTGACACACAGATCCTGAAAAAAACTGTCACACCATAAAGTCCGAAGGATGCTGTCTTTAATACAGTAACTAAATATAATAAAAGCTGTTGTTGTATTAAAGAGAGCATCCTTCGGACTTTATGGTGTGGCCGTTTTTTTCAGGAACTGAGTGTCAGTGTGCTTTTGTTGTTTTTTGGATTCGAGTTCTTGGTTTGCACACTTTCCTGTTTTATTTTAGTTATGCCTAAAAAAACAACGACCCAAACTCAAGCCCCTGCTTCCTTGCCACAACATCAAATGCTTTAAATGGCAGAAGACCTGATTATGCTGATTAGCCTTCCCCTGCTAAGAGAAAAAGAGATCTGTCCCCAGCAGCTCTAACAGACCAAGAGTCAGATGACTCTGAGGTTTATGAATATGAAGACATGCCTTTATCTGCTTATGAGGATTCAGATGCAGAGGAATCCATTCCCTCTGCTTCCCTACCAGAGGATTTTTCTTTTGGTGAAACCCTACATACTTTGAGAGCATTTCCACTGGGAATACCAAGACTATCCTCAGTCCAAAAAGAGACTCAGTGAATTTTTAGATTTGCCACAACATAGACCTTTAGCAATACCTCCAGTTCTGGATATTGTGGATGATGTCTTTATGGAATCCAGTCTAATGCCTGATACTTTAGCCCCTGCTCCTAGGAAACCAGCCAGGTACTACAGAGTCCATGACTCTCACAAATTTCTTTTCAAAAATCCTACTGCTGACCCAGAGGTCATTTCCCAGGGGCCTAAAGGTATAAAAGCAACTACAGCTAAGAATCCCACCCTTTCGGACAGGGATTTCCGAGCTTTAGACAGATAGGATAAAAGTATACACCTCTGCAACTCTCGACATTAGGGCATTGAATCACCAGATGTTCTTCGTGTTTCACTGTTGCAGTCATTACATTTGGGTAATCTGCTGGCAGGTTGCCCTCAGTTGGCCTGATTAACAAAGTCTTGGGTCCTGCATCGGTTGCTGTCCCTTCATCCATGACGTCAGGTCGTCAGGGGTATAAAACATTCAGCTGATGCCATTACATCAGTCTTTCTTGCTGCATGGTGCCCAAAGCAGAAGCAGTTTACAAGTGCCGGTCGGCCGACTCCTGAAATTTTCATTTTCAACTAAAATGCTAAGTACTCCATTGGGGAAACTTTTTCTTGCTCCTTACCGATGTCCGTAAAAGTTAATAATTGCATTACTTGTGGGAAGTAAATACCTCATAAGGATTTTAATTTGTACTGTATACCTTGCCTAGGCCCTGACCACAACATACCTTGCTGTCGGTTTTATGCTAAATTTAATCAACGCACTATTCAACGTCAGTATATTTTTGCTTCTAAATATTTTGTCTCACACTTTAATTATCCAGAAATGTCGTTGGTTAGTAATCTGACTACCGGAATACCTAAAAAACACAAAGAAAAAGGCCGTCGAGGCCCATAACTGACGACGCTTTTCCTAAGCCAGTCACCAGTTTGCCGGTACTCAGTGAGGTGCTTTCGCAGCCCCCGATACCCGCTACGTCTGATTTGCAGGCCTCTAGTGAGACCCATTCTGAGTCCAGTATTTCGCGAGATGATTCAGTTATGGAACCCACGGATGTCTCTACCTTAGATGGGTCCGGAGCCGCTGTGCAGGCACCGGCTTCTGACGGTGTTTTCAGGCCTACAGATTTGTATATTAGACCAATGCCGTCTTCAAAACTAAGGCCAAAATTTAAATCTATGTCTAAAAAACCGACTCCTGTGCCACATGTGCAGGCTCCTATGCCTAAAAAACAAATGATCAAAATGACTGAAGATTTAATTATTCTGATCAGGGGGTAGCCAACCACCCCCACCCCTTCTAAGAGGCCTAGGCAAGACATTGATTATGAATCTTCTGAACAGGATTCTATTTCTTCTGACTCTTCTAATGAACAGGATTTGTCTATACCTACTTATGAGGACTCTGATGCAGAAGATTCCATTCCTTCTGCTTCTCCCCCTGAGGATTTTTCTTTTGGGGAAACTTTACATACCTTACGGGAACATTTTCATTGGGAAAGTCAGGATTTCTCTGACTCTAAAAAGAGACTTGGGGATTTTCTTCTTCTTCCTCAGCATAGGCCTTTGGCTATACCTCCTGTTCTAGACATTGTTGATGTTTTTTCAGAATCTAGAATGGCTCCTGATTCTCTGCCTCCATCTCCTTGTAAGCCAGACAGATACTACAGGGTTCCTGACTCCCACAAATTCCTTTTCAAAACTCCTATTGCAGATCCTGAAACCATTTCTCAGGGTCCCAAGGGCATTAAGGCCTCTACTGCTAAAAATCCTACCCCTTCTGATAGAGATTCCAGGGTGCTGGATAGATGGGGTAAGAAGGTTTACACTTCTGCAACCTTGGCAATCGAGGCTTTAAACTGTCAATTTCATATGCTTAAATATCAGCAGCATATCATGGGACTGCCTAAACAGAAAATAATGTTAATTTCTGACTGTGTGGAAAATAAAGATTTACAGGATTTATTGCATTCAGCTGAACAAGTTGGAAAACATTCTTTGGAGGCCTCTTGCAGGGCTGCTGCAACTGGGTCTGTGCTAAGAAGGCATGCTTGGCTGAAAGAGCAAACTCTGCCTGATCATGTTAAAGCAAACTTGTTGGATGCTCCTTTACAACAGGACCGTCTCTTTGGTAATAAGGCTGAATAAGTTTTAAAAAAGATGGAAGATAAAGCTAAATCTATGCAAACTGTGAAAGACTTCTCACAAGTGCAACCTCCAAGATTTAGTAGGCACTGGCCTACTAAGAACTGGTCCTTTCCAGTTCCTTCGAGAGACACTCAAGTCAAACCCAGACATTCCAAAGGCTCCAGGATTCAGTCACAAGGGACTTTTAGAACAAAACAATGGGGTGCCTCCTCCTCCAAATCTGGAAACAACAAGGCACCTCCCTATGGTAAGCAGTCTCAATGACTTCCCTCTACACTTGCCAAGCACTTACCTTTTAGCCACCCCTTTGGGGGGAAAACTGGCACTTCATGCAAAAAACTGGAAACTTATAACCCAGGACAAATGGGTTTTAAACATAGTATCCCAGGGATACAGATTTCATTTCCACACGTTGCCAATCCCAAACGGATGGCTAGACCTGCCACCAAATCAGTGGGCAGAGTCCCAGAAACAAGTACTGTTGCTCATGAACATGGGAGCTATTTAACCAGTCCCAGAAGAGGAAAAGGGACAAGGTTTCTATTCAAGACTTTTCCTGGTACCCAGAAAAGACAAATCATGGCGTCCAATTCTGGACTTATCTACTCTAAACACATTTCTGGACATTCCAAAATTCAAGATGTTGACTCTTCAGCAGTTACTTCCTATACTAGGCAAAGATGCCTGGCTGGTAACTCTAGACTTAAAAGAGGCTTACCTGCATATCCCAATCAGGGAGTCTTGCAGAAGATATCTCTGCTTCAAAGTAGGCTATTTGCATTACCAGTTCTCTGCACTGCCCTTTGGCATATCTACTGCGCCCAGGGTCTTCACAAAGTGCCTGGCTCCAGTAATTGCATTTTGCAGGCAAATAAATATTCAAATATATCCATAACTGGACGATTGTCTAATTCAGGCAGAAAAAAGGGACATTCTTCAAAAACATCTGGCATTTGTTAAAAAGGGTTCTAACTTGACTAGGGTACACCATAAATGAAAATAAATCACAACTGGTACCCTCTCTAAAAGTTACATTCCTGGGTGCAAGCTTGAATACAACTGCCCAGATGGCTTACCTTAAGTCAGAAAAGCAAATTAATTTGGTAACTTACTTCAGACAAGTGTCCACAAAAACCCTGCTATCTGCAAGACAAATTCTGCAAGCCTTGGGGTTTATGGCCTCCTGCATTCTTCTAATTTCATATGCAAGACTGCATATGAGGAAACTTCTGTGGTACTTAGAGTTTATGGAGTCAACATTGTCACAGCTTGGAAACAATGATTCCTATCATACCTTGTCTGCAACTAGAGTTCCTATGGTGGGCTGAGGCCTGGCACTAAACAAGGGACTACCATTCTCTCCACCCCCTGCTGCCCAAACCCTAACTACAGACGTATCAGACTATGCTTGGGGAGGCTCATCTGGCAGGGAAGTGCATTCAGGGCAAATGGAACCCAAATCAAATGCACCTTCATATCAATCAAAAAGAGATGCTAGTTGTACAGAATGCTCTGACAGCCTTCAAGGACTACCTTCATCCATGACAGTTAATGATAGACAGTACCACAGTTATGTGGTACATAAACAAGCAGGGGGGTGCACATTCCTATCTTTTTTGCAGACTAGGCATGGCATTGTGGAACTCGGCCTTCACCTATCAAATACAGCTACAAACTCAATTCCTGCCAGGAAAGCTGAATACTCTGGCAGACGAACTAAGCAGAAATGTCATGGACCCACACGAATGGAAACTGGAACCATGGATTTTCAGCATGTTGATACACAAATGGGGGAGTCCAGACATAGTTCTTGGGTGAGACAAAAAATCTATCAGTTGGACAAATTCTACACAAGGACTCATCACAAAAAGCCTGGAAAGTGGATGCTCTTTCATTCAGCTGAAAAAAACTATCAGTCTATGCTTTTCCACCTCTGCCTCCGCTCTCCAAAGTGTTCTACTAAAAGTCACACAGGACAAACCAAAAATGATTTTGATTGCTCCAGACTGGCCTCGCCAACACTGGTACCCACTCCTGCGCAATGTGTCGCATCTTCCACCGTGGCACCTGCCTCAGACACCTTACTTGCTGTCTCAGCAGAACAACCAAATTCTGCACACTCAGCTCCAAACTTAGAATCTTGCAGCATGGCTAATCACCTAAATTCACCCTTCGCATCCCTCAGCAAACCTGTGATGAATGTCATTTTGGAGGCAGGAAGGCCTATTACTAGAAAATCTTATGCTGACAAATGGAAAAGATTCTGTGCCTGGAATTAATCACAAGGGATAAGCACAACAGTGCCCAATATTCCTCAGATTTTACAGTACTTAACTGAGATGCTTCACAAGGGCCTGTCCTTTTCTTCCATAAAAATCCATGCCTCAGCTATTTCAGCTCATTACAACACAGAACCTCCCATCTTCTCTTATCCTCTGCTAAAGCAGTATCTCAGAGGGGCAAAAAACTTAAGACCACCCAGGAGAGCTCCAACCCCTGCCTGGGACCTCAATTTTGTATTGGAAAAACTCACTCTCCCTCCTTTTGAGCCAGCTGCTACTGCAGACTTAAAATTTCTCTCCTGGAAAACAGCTTTACTTTTAGCAGTCACTTCAACTAGAAGGATTTCCGAATTACAGGCTCTTATGGCAGTGGAGCCTTTCATTATTTTTCATGCGGACAGGGTGTCTCTCAGGACCAATCCATCTTTCATGCCTAAGGTGGTATCCAGTGTGACTCTTAATCAGACCATTCATTTGCCAACTTTCTTTCCTAATCCACAGAACAAGGGGGAGCGGATTCTGCATTCATTGGATGTACACAAACAACTTGGATTTTACTTAAACAGGACAAAATCTCAAAGAAAATCTGATCAACTACTGGTGGCATTTGCTGCAGGGGCAGAGGGAAAAGCTATTGCAAAGCAGACTATTTCCAAATGGTTAAGCCATTGTATTAATTTCTGCTACATGTACCATGGTAAAACTATCCCACAGGGGATCAGATCTCATTCCACCAGGGCTGCATCTACTTCTACAGCCTTTCTCAGAGGTGTTTATACCAGAGATTTTCTAGAAGCTGCTACCTGGAGCTCATTCATACATTCACCAAACATTACCATTTAACTTTCATCTCTAAATCCAGAGTTGGCTTTGCCACTGCTGTCCTGCAGGGCCTTATAGCTGGTCCTAGAGCTGTATAAATCTATCCTCCCAATCATAGCTTTGGGAATCTACCCAAATGTAATGACTGCAACAGTGAAACACGAAGCACATAGTACAGTTGTGTACACTTACCATAAATGTAGATGTTCGAGTGTATTCACTGTTGCAGTCCTGGTTACCCTCCCTCCAACCCCCTTTTTTTCTCTTATATACCTCTACTTTCCTGTACTATGCTTAAAAGATTTTTTGGTGTGTTTGCTTTTGTTTGGAGGTATATTATTGTGTTGTTTAATTACTTAAATAGTTGGCTCCCCATTTGGAGGCACCTGACATCTGGGGCAAGAAAAACTGATGTAATGGCATCGGCTGCATGTTTTATACCCCTGACGACCTGACTTCATGGAAGAAGAGACAGCAACTGACGCAGGACCCAAGACTTTGTTAATCAGGCCGACTGAGGGCAACCTGCCAGCAGATTACCCAAATGTAATGACTGCAACAGTGAATACACTCTAACATCTACATTTATGTTAAGTGTACACAACTGTACTTTTCACATGCTGAAATACCAGCAACATATTATGGAACTTAAGCAAAACTTATCTACCTTTACAGACTGTGCAGAAAATAGAGTTATAAGAGCTTGTGCATTCTGCAAGCCAAGTCAGCAAGCATACTTTGCAATGTGGCTTTGATGCCGTAGAAGCATCTTGCAGGGCAGCAGTCACTGGTTCTGTACTGAGAAGGCATGCTTGACTTAAGGAACAGACCTTGCCAGACCATGTCAAATCAAAATTACTAGATGCTCCTTTGAACAAGGACAATCTGCTTGGCACCAAAGCAGAAGAGGTTCTAAAAATGGTGGAAGAAAAAGCTAAATCTGTGTAGACTATCAAAGATTTTTTTGCAAGTACAGCCTCCTAGATTCAGTAGGCATTGCCCCTCGAAGCATTGTTCCTTTCCAGCCCCCTCAAGGCCAGGGGAAACAGACCCCACAGATTACAGTCTCAGGGTATGCAGAGATCTAAGCAATGGAGTGCCCCCACTTCAAAAACAGGGAGTGCTAAGCCACTCCTTTACAGAAAGAATTCACAATGACTTCTCAACTCCACTCCTCACCGCTACCCAACTGCTTGTGCCCCTAGTAGGAAAACTTGCCCATCATGCAAAAAAACTGGACCTCCATCACCAGAGACCAATGGGTCCATCACCAAAGACCAATGGGTCATCAACATTGTATCCCAGGGGTACAAATTTTACTTCCACTCACTGCCATCCCCAAAATGGTTCCCAGACCTTCTTCCAAACCAGTGGGTGATACATTTCTCCAAAGCAAACTTTGGGCTCACGGCACCCATGCAAATGGGGAACAGTTGCATGACTGCAGAATCATACACTAATGCCCTATGCGAACATGTACACAGGTGCATGGATCTCACCATACCCAATAGAACCAAGACCCTCTCCTCCAAAAAAAGGAAGCCAATCTGGTGATTCACTGCCATAAACAAACTCTACAACAGAAGGAGGAAACTGATGTGGAAAAAGGTGAAGTCCCAAGACTGGAAAATCTCCCTTATTAGCCTCAACAAAAAGTTGAGATCCTTCATCAAATCCTCTAAAGCTAGCTATGAAAACAGAATTGCAGCAGATAGTAAAGACAACCACAAGGCCTTCTATAGTTATGTAAAGAATTTGTACGGCAATACCCAGATTTGCTCGGCATTACTGCACAATGCTACCTCCTATACCCAGCCAATGGATATTGCCAATATACTGGCCAACAAATTCAGTGCCAACTTTACCCCTCTCACCCCCACCAAAGGACCAATCACAATACCAGTAGATTGCCAGGCACCCAATATTACTGTTGCACAGGTTAAAACAGCACTGTCCAAGGCCAAGAATACAGCTTCTTTGGGACCTGACAATATCCCTGGCTGTTCTACATGCACTGGCACATCACCTGTGTGCACTGTTCGATCACAGCCTCACCTCAGGCTTTGTCCCTTTAGCAACAGCTTTAGAGTATTTGATGAAGGATGTCAACATTTTGAGACTGATAAGGGAGTTTTTCCAGTCTTGGGCTGCACCTTATTCTGCATCAGTTTCTTCCTTCTGTTGTTGAGTTTGTTTAAGGCAGGGGAGCACCAGATTGGCTTCCTTTTTCTTTGAGGAGAGAATGTAGAGAAGTTTTCCTAAGTTGGCTAGCAAATGCTGGAGATATGACGACATGAAAAGAGGTAATTGGGAAAATGTTTTTTTGCTAATGAAATGAGTGGGTAGATTTAAAAAATCCCCCCTCAGTACTTTGTCAAAAATGTTATGAAGCAAATGGTCGTAAATAAGGAAAATATTCTTTTGATTTGGGTTATAAGATTTGAATTGCCTAGGCATAGTATATGCTTACTAAGTTTAATGCTGTCGGCTGCTAAAGAAGCAATTACTAGAAAATAGAAATTAAAATCTAAACCAGCTGCAACTGAAGTATTGAATATTGTACAGGAGATAAGAGAACTGGAGATGACGGCTTTAGATAAAGAAGGGAGCAAATTACATAGAAATAAACGGAATTTGTGGGAACAAGGATACAAAATAATGCTGAGGGGGAGGAGTGAGTTTTAAGGGGAAGTGAGAATTGAGACATTATGTAATGTTGGAGTAAATAATTAAAAAGAAAGCATGTATGTAGATATTGAAAAATGTGACAGTAGTTTGTTTTATATCTTGTTCTTATGTCATGCCTTAATATGTGATGATTAAATAAATATGCTAAAAGAAACTTTTATGGCAACTGATAACTGTGCCCCATGCTCCATAGTAGTCTCCAGGAAGTCATGATCCAACTCTTGTCTTCTTTCGATCATTATCATCTTACTGTTATTAGAGCTGTGACAGAACCTGTTCGTTCTTGTACTAAATCATAAACTGGGCCATTATCAGCAATGTACAAGCTTTTTCAATGGCCAGAGAGCCCTTGCAAATAAAATCTGTTGTGTCATCATAGTTGCCACAAACTCCAAACATCAAATCATTCCTAAACTTTGAACTCAAACTTAAGCAAATTTCTCCATCATGCTTTATCTTCCAATATAACCAACTTTTCTGTACAACTGTTTTGCTGCTTTGTTCCCTTGGATTGTTTTGTTCATCAACCACTCTTGCAAAGCTGCATCTTGAATTCACTAGAATTCCCCAGATGACTCGGACTGCTTAAGATAGCAATTAAAAGCCTGGAACTTCACTTTTATGTGCTTCACACTTCATCACCTTTCATATTTGCTATTTGCTTTCTATAATGTCATACCCAGTCACCAAAATGGATTGATGCTCAATGTATTAATGAGGTGCCTCCCACAATCCATCTGCTCCTCACACTGTGGAGATCAGACTGCCTGCTCCTTGAAAACATCTGCTGTTGTCTTTCCCCCAGATATGAAGCCATCCTCCTAGAAACAGGAAAATGACTGTTATCACTAATGCCAAAGTTGCACAAATACACTTTAAACATGAAATATTCACTTTTTTCCTGTTTACATTTGACAGTTGGGCTGAATGAAATGACTAGCCTGTTGGAGCACTCACTGTAAGACTTGCTGCCGAATGTTGTTTGTCTTTTCGGCTTTTCCCGGTTGGGGGTCGCCACAGCGGAACTCCAGTCCGCTAATGATTGGCAGTCGATTTTTATGTTGCCGAGTTGCCAGCCCGACGCCCAACCTTCAGCGAAGGCACGCCTATTCACGCATGTCTTTCGGAGTCCACTCGACCGCGGGGAGAACATGCAGACTCCACACAGAAGGCACTCCAGCTGAGAATCGAACAGGAGAACCTCTTGCTGTGAGGTAACAACGCAACCACTGTACCACCATGGAATGACTTGCTGCTAAATGTATGTTGCTTAAATATTGTCCCCTTTATTTAAGGGTCATTTCTTTCCTCTTTGTTTTGTTGGTTTACTTTATTTCAGTGATGCATTATCTCTGCCAGGTTGCATATTAACCCCAGTTGTTCCTCTGCCCCCTTTTATTTGTTTGCTGTCCTTTAGGTGGGCTAATACACTGGTTTCCGTGATTTGTGCCATAGACACTGTAACAGTTTAAAACATTAATAATACATGTATCATTTATTCACATTAATGTTAACTTTTATATCACCAAATATGGTGCTCCTGGAGATATACAGTCCAACATTTTGCATGACTAGCCTGTGAAGTACATGTATTGTAAACTACTTATAATTTTTGAGAATGCTTAGTTAACATAAATATTTATATTTGTTTTTTGAAGATGAAGTGTTATGCAGTATAAATGTGTGAAGTTTTGTGTTTTACATATGACATTCTTTGTAGATAGACAAGCACTTTGATACCTCAAAACTACTACTGTTACTGAATTTATTGGAGGTGCATTTAATTGTTGTATTTTTGCTTATGTTATTATTCTTTCATTGAGGTAAAGGCTAACAAATAGTGGTTTGCTAGACATCTCCTCAGACCTCGTGCATCTTTAGACCCTAATTGAGGGAGTGTGCTTTGGATATGTTTAGTCACAGGGAACTGTCAATGTTCATTTACTCATTTAACCCTTTTATGTTGCAGATGGAGTAGTGCTGGTGGACCCAGATTATTTAAAAGATAGAAAAGGTAAGGTGACCTTTAAACAATACTATGTTTATAACTGTTATTGCTTCTACATTGTTTTGAATGGAGGACTTATTTTTTCTATATATTTCATTGTACTGTTATCCTTCACATCAGATATCATGGAATGGTTGTACCTTTCTGCAATAGAAAAAGCTTCTAGAACTTCAAGACCACAGAAATAGTTGTATCACAGTGGAAGGAAAGTACTGCTGCTATTTCATGTAGTAGTGCATAGTTTTCCCTTGCTGGACACTGAACTCAAGGCATCGTCTGCCATCTCTTTTACTGTTCAGTTATATTTGACTGTGATACTTAGTATGAAGAGGCCAAGACAAAACAGACTTAGGGAATCTAACTTATGCTCGGTAACCTCTCACAAGGCATCTGTAAGAAACTGGAGGAAAAGAGCAAGGTTATGCAGACAGTGAAGCAGCTTTTTTTCACCTTCCTGTTTTCCATTACTGCAGGAATTGCCTTCAAAAACTGTTTATTAAAATGACAGTGCAATGGTCAGCAGGCATAAATGAGAAGTCTGGGCAAGAAGAAGACTTGTCAGAAAAAGTGGAAAGGCAGAACAGGGAAGTAGGTTTCCCCTAAGCAGTTATGACTAGACCTCCTCACCTGCTCCCTGTCTACCTACTCTAAAGACAGTTCATTTTGGAAGCAGATTGAGCAAGTTCCATAAGGCCTAATAAAAGCTATCTCCAGACAGTAGGGTGTTGAACATCACAGTAGAGTGGTACAGTATGAGACAGCCCACCCATTATGGAGAATGTCGTCAGTCCCAGAGCAGCATCTATGTTTTACCTCATCCATTGTAAACCAGCTGCCATATCAAGGGGTGGTCCAAGGCAGGAAGAAAGTAAGTTTACACTCATCTCTTTCTGGTCACCAAAAAAGAAGATCTTAAGTTGTTTTCATTTGCTTTTCAACCTGTGGGACACTGATCCGACTCGGACACATTTTCCAGCATTGGATCCAAGCTCCAAGCTTCTCCCCTACCCATAATGGCCCTGTCTCCCTCCTCTCCTCAGATCTCATTTGCCGCGCATCTAGCATTGTGGTCTGTTGCTCCAGGCTTTTGGTGAGTTTTTTGGTAATTTAATCCTATTCTTTTGACATTTCCTGTCTTCTTTCCACCCTTTCACCTTCCTCTACCCTTGCACTCAGGCGTCCGTTCTTGGCTTTCAAAAAAAAAAAAATGTATCCCATTCCCTCTATTCTCTCACCTTTTACTTTAGGTGTGTGTGTGTGTGTCTGTGTGTTATGTTCATCATGTTACACTGCTGCAGTCATCACACTTGGGTTATCCTGCCATCAGGCGGTCCCGCAGTCGGCCTGAGTTCCAAAGTCTTGGTCCGGCGTCGGTTGCAGTCGCTTCTTCCCTGACGTCTGTGCAACAGGGGTATAAAAGAGGCAGCCGATGCCATTTTCTTCAGTCTTTCTTGCTGCGCGGTGCCCGAAGCAGAAGCAGTTCGCAAGTGCCGGTCGGCCGACTCCTGAGATTTTCAAATCAAATTTCAGACTGAAGTCTTCAATAAAGCTAAGTACCCCGTTGGGGAACCTTTTCTTGCCTCAGACCGATGTCAGAAAAAGTTAATTGCATTTCTTGTGGGAAGCAAATACCTCATAAGGATTTTCATTCTTATTGTATCCCTTGTCTAGGCCCAGACCACGACGTCACAGGTTGTCGGTTTTGTGCTAGGTTTAACAAACGAACTGTTAAACGTCAGTTTGATTTTGCCTGACATTATTTTGGTAGAAAATTTAATTATACCATGCCGTTGGAGCAACCGACAACCGGGATGCATAAAAAGCGCAAAAGATAAGGACAGGCAACCGAGACCCAAACCAGACACCGAGGCCTCTGCTAGGCCAGTCGGCAGTTCTCTGGTCTTCAGTGAGGCGCCTACGCAGCCCCTGACGACCGCTGATTTAGAACCCCAGTCTGCATCCGACTCCCAAGCGGAGATTGCTGGGCCTCCAGACCCTTTATCTTTAGGTCCTTCCGACTCCATGGCTGAAGGGGATTCCAGTGCTGTTGAAAGGCTGTCAGTTGCTGAAGGTGTCTTCAGACTGACTACACTTACTATTAGGTCCTATGCAAAACAGAAAACTCCTTTAAAAGTAAGGAAGCCTGTACAGCAGTCTCCAGTACAAGGCCCCATGCCTAAGAAACAGATGCTTAAGATGGCCGAAGACTTAATTACCCTAATCAGGGGTTCCCATCCCCCACCTGACAAAAGGCCTAGACAGGAGAAGGACTATGCTTCCTCTGACCAGGTCTCCATTACCTCAGATTCTTCAGAGGAACAGGAATACTCTTTTCCCCCTTATGAAGACTCTGATGCTGAAGATTCCATTCCTTCAGCATCTCCCCCAGAAGACTACTCTTTTGGGAAACTTTACATACCATGAGGGAACATTTCCACTGGGAAGGCCAGGATTACTCTGATTCTAAGAAAAGGCTCAAAGAGTTCCTCTTACTACCCCAGCACAGACCCCTTGCTATTCCACCTGTGTTAGACATTGTGGATGATATTTATTCAGAATCTAGCCTTAACCCAGATTCATTACCTCCTGCATCAGCCAAACCAGACAGATACTACAGAATCCCTGACTCACATAAATTCCTATATAAAAGCCCGGTTGCTGACCCAGAAACCATTTCCCAGGGTCCCAAAGGGGTTAAGGCCTCTATTGCTAAAAATCCTGTACCTTCTGAAAGGGATTCTAGAGCACTAGACAGATGGGGAAAGAAAGTATATACCTCAGCTACTCTGGCTATGAGGGCCTTAAATTGCCAGTTTCACATGCTGAAATATCAACAATATTTGATGTCTCAATTAAAACAAAAAATGAGCACACATACAGAGCAGCCTGATTACAAGGAAATGCAAGATTTGTTGCATGCAGCAAAACAAGTGGGAAAACACACTTTGCAATGGGGATTTGATTCATTGGAGGCTTCTTGCAGATCAGCTGTAACAGGGTCGGTCATTCGTAGGCATGCTTGGTTAAAAGAACAAACTTTACCTGATCATATTAAAGCAAAGTTACTGGATGCACCCTTACAGCAAGATGTTTTATTTGGTGTGAAAGCAGAAGAGGTTTTAAAGAAAATGGAGGATAAGGCAAAATCTTATGCAGACTGTCAAGGATTTTTTTTACAGGTTCAACCCCCTTGTTTCAGCAGAAATTGGCCAACCAAAAACTGGTCCTTTCCAACTTCTGACAGACCACAGAGGGGCAAATACAGACGCCCAAGGGGCAGAGGTCAGCCACAAGGCTCTTACAAGCCACGCCAATGGGGTGCCACAACCCAGAAAGGAGGAGAAGACAGGTCTCAAACTATCAGAAGACCATAACAATGACTTACCCCTCAGACTGCCAAGCAAATCACTCTTGGCAGCTCCCTTGGGAGGAAAACTTTCACTTTTTGCAGACAATTGGTACATCATCACAAAAGACAAATGGGTCCTAAATATTGTATCTCAAGGATACAGGTTCCACTTTCACACTTTACCAAGGATAAAGGGAATGCCAAACCTGCCACCAAATCAATGGGCAGAGGCTCAAAGACAAATTACAGCACTCATGGATATGAGAGCCATTGAACAGGTCCCTACACAGGAGCAAGGGAAAGGATTTTACTCAAGACTCTTTCTGATTCCCCGAAAGGACAAAGCATGGAGACCCATTGTGGACCTTTCAATTCTAAACACATACCTGGAAGTACCCAAATTCAAGATGCTCACACTACAGCAACTTCCATGCTGGGCAAGAAGGCTTGGCTAGTAACGTTGGACCTCAAGGAGGCATACCTGCATGTCCCTATCAGACAAAATTGCAGAAGATACCTCCGATTTATAGCAGGTACAACTCATTACCAATTCTCTGCACTGCCCTTTGGCTTATCTACTGCACCCAGGATCTTGACAAAATGCCTGGCACCAGTAATTGCATACTGCAGACAAAGAGGAATTCAAATATATCCATATCTGGATGACTGCCTTATTCAAGCAGAAAGCAAGGACATTCTTTTAAAACATCTGGCGTTTGTAAAAAACCTACTAAGTTGCCTAGGGTACACAGTAAATGAAAAGAAATCAAAACTAGTGCCCTCACAAGACATAATATTCCTGGGTGCCAGCTTAAATACAACGCCCCAGATGGCTTATCTCACGCCAGACAAGCAAGGACAACTGAGTCAATACTTCAAAATGATGGCAACAAAGACCCAACTCCCTGCAAGAAAAATTCTGCAAGCTTTGGAATTCATGGCATCTTGCATTCTACTAATACCATATGCCAAACCTCATATGAGGAAATTACAATGGTACCTGAAAAGCGTATGGACTCAACACAGCCACAGCTTGGAAACAATAATGCTACTCATTCCCTGCCTTCAACTGGAGTTTCTATGGTGGGCTCAGGCATGTCACCTCAACAAGGGTCAGCCTTTCACCTTGCCCACAGCCAGGCAAACAATAGCAACAGATGCATCGGATTACGCCTGGGGAGCACACATGGCAGGACAGTGTATTCAGGGCAAATGGTCTGCAGATCAAATGCATCTCCACATCAATCAAAAAAGAGATGATAGCTGTACAACATGCCCTAACAGCTTCCAAGGGCCTCCTACATCCAGGACAACTTCTAATAGACTGACAACACCACAGTGATGTGGTACCTAAACAAACAAGGGGGCACACATTCCTACCCCCTATGCAGGCAAGCAATGACCTTGTGGAACACAGCACTGACCTACCAAGTTCAATTACTAGCACAATTCCTGCCAGGAAGGAAAAATACATTGGCAGATGAACTAAGCAGAAATATCATGGATCCTCATGAGTGGAAACTAGACCCACAAGTATTCACAATGATAACTCAAAAATGGGGGAGCCCAGACATAGATCTGTTTGCCTCCCCCCAAAACTACCAACTACGAAAGTTTTGCACAAGGACATACCACACACTAGCTTGGAAAGTGGACGCCCTCTCATTCAGTTGGAAAACACTAACAGTGTATGCCTTTCCTCCACTGCCTCTTCTGGCAAAGGTGCTGCTAAAAGCCAGACTAGAGAGGCCACAAATAATACTCATTGCTCCAGACTGGCCACGTCAACACTGGTATCCAATATTAAGGAACACTTCTCTCTACAGCTGTTATGGATGTCATTCTGGAGGCCAGGAGACCCAACACCAGGAAAACCTACTCAGACAAATGGAAAAGATTCTGCGCCTGGAACCAGGCTACAGGGCAAAATCCTCTTGTCCCAAATATTCCTCAGATTCTGCAATATTTGACTGAGTTGTTGCACAAAGGCCTTTCCTTTTCATCTATAATGATCCACGCTTCAGCTATTTCAGCTCATTACAACACGGATCCTCCTATTTTTTTCACATCTATTACTAAGACAGTACCTCAGAGGGGCTAAGAACATAAGACCACCCCGGAGTGCACCAACACCAACTTGGGACCTCAATTTTGTTCCAGAAAAACTTACACTGCCGCCCTTCGAACCAGCTTTTTCAGCTGATTTAAAATTTTTATCATGGAAAACTGCCCTGCTGCTAGCAATAACTTCAGCACGAAGAGTCTCAGAGCTACAGGCCCTAATGGCAGTGGAGCCTTTCATCATTTTTCATCAAGGCAGAGTCTCTTTATGAACTTAATCCTTCCTTTATGCCAAAGGTAGTATCCAGTGTGGCTCTAAACCAAACCATTCATTTACCCACCTTTTATCCAAATCCCCAGAATAAAGGGGAAAAACTCCTACACTCTTTGGACATTCACAGGCAGTTATGTTTCTACTTGGATAAAACAAAGGCTTTCAGAAAATCTGATCAGCTCTTTGTATCCTGTGCTGCAGGATCTCAAGGAAGGCCTATCTCAAAACAGACCATTTCAAAATGGATAGGACATTGTATCCGTTTCTGCTACACTCACCATGGGAAACCTGTCCCTGGTAACATTAGGCCTCATTCCACCAGGGCTACAGCAGCATCAGCAGCCTTCCTCAGAGGAGTACCAACCAAGGATATCTTGGAAGTTGCAACTTGGAGTTCAGTGCACACCTTCACCAAGCACTACCACTTACCTCTATACTCAAAAACCAGAGCTGGCTTTGCCACTGCAGTTTTGCAGGGCCTACTAGCTTCTCCAAACCCTGTTTTAGTACCAACCGCCCAGCCTTAGCTTTGGGATTCAACCCAAGTGTGATGACTGCAGCAGTGTAACACGATGAACAGAGTACAGTTTTGTACCTACCATAAATGTAGATGTTAGAGTGTTCACACTGCTGCAGTCCAGGTTACCCTCCCACCATCCCCTCTTCTTACCTGGGTTTTATCTATATATCCCTCTTTATACAATCTCTATGATGTATTTCTATATGGTGTATTTGCTTACAGCTGTAGCTATTGTTTTCTGCTTATGTAATTTATTTAGGATTATGTATTGCCTTCCTATTTGGGGGCACCTGACATCTGGGGCAAGAAAAACTGAAGAAAATGGCGTCAGCTGCCTCTTTTATACCCCTGTCGCACTGATGTCAGGGAAGAAGCGACCGCAACTGACGCCGGACCAAGACTTTGGAACTCAGGCCGACTGCGGGACCGCCTGATGGCAGGATAACCCAAGTGTGATGACTGCAGCAGTGTGAACACTCGAACATCTACATTTATGGTAGGTACAAAACTGTACTTTTGTGTTTCTGGGTCCTCTGCTTTCTCTACCATGGCTGAGACACCTAAGCTAGGGTTCTGGAAGTGCACAGTGTGTGGCTATAAGCTTTCCCCCCTCTGATGGCCACACTCTGTGCATAGTTTGTTTAGGGGTCCTGCACCTGGATTCCTCCTGTTCGATCTGTGTGGGGTTCAAGGCTCTGGAATGCATGGTGTATATGACTTTCATGATTTCTTAATCAGGTTGCATATAAGGAAGCTCTAGTGGTTCTTAAAGACATCTTGGAACTGGCATTTGGTACTCTTGGATACAGTGCTCCCTGTGGTTATATGCATCTAGAAATTTCATTTGTTAAGTAGACGGCATGCAGAAGCAGAGGCCATTCTCCCAGCCTGAGTCCACCCAGTCCCTGACTGCCAATGCGTTGTATTTTGCCTGGGGTACTCATTCTGGTACTTTTTTGGTTTAGGGATTTTAGTCCCCCATTCCACATTAACCAGATAAATATACTAGGGTTCTCGTAGCCTTCACAGTCTTCAGAGAGCACAGGAAAAAACATGGACAACTTCACAATTAATATAGTACATTTACAAGACAGGAAGGCACAAGGTTGTACCAACTATCCAAATTGGTGAAGTGTCAGCCCAAGCCATTCAGGACTTCAGTATCAGAATGTGTATCCTTTCACAGGCAACAGCACTGTGGACAGATTGATCAACATGAGGAAGGAACTACAAATGGCAACTGAATGAGCGAATTTTCCAGCACCTGACAAGCTAGGTGGAGGCTCATAGAAGTGGATTTATTTGCCTCCCTGATAAATCATTGGCTTCTCCTGGACTGCACAATGTTCTGTAGAAGTAGGGCTCAGAGAATGGATGCACATTAGTGGAGACCCTGATTCCTATAGGCCTTCCTTCTCAGACTGCCAACCCCAATGTGTTGAAGCTGATCTACAGGGAACAGCCTAACGTGATTCTTAATGCCATTTTAGCCCAGGCAACACTGATTTATGATGGTGCCAAGGAACCAGCATATTTTCTGCCACAGAGGGATGAACAGGTTCAGTCACAATGCAAGAAGCCTGGGAAAGTCCAGCCTATAGGACTTGCTGTTCTCCTGGAAAAGTCATAGTCTTAATCCTGTTACAGTTCTTTTTTTAATTTTCCAAATCTTTTGGGTTTCTAATACCATGATGGGAATTGGACCCCATTCCTAAGTCAAAGTACAATTAATGTTCATGAAATTAGTATTGTTTCAATCTTTGATGTCAGCCAGAAGGGCACTTCGCAGCAACCGCAATGTGCCCAGTAAGGACTCCTGTAATTTGTACGGGGTTTTATGGGTTGGTAATGTATCTAAATATTATTGTAGATTCTTTTTTATAAGACCCATTGCTCCTACTACTATTGGAATTGTCTGGATATCTTTCTTCCACATTGCTCTCATTTCTGCCCACAGATCCTGGTATTTTATCACTGTGTTTCTCTGGATTTGTCTGGATATCTTCCTTCCACATTGCTCTCATTTCTGCCCACAGATCCTGGTATTTTATGACTGTGTTTCTCTGTATGCAGGACACTGTAGTCACTAGGTGTGGTGTTTTCAATGATCAATGCTACTTTTGTCTTCTTTTCTTGGACCACTGTATCTGGTTTTCTAGCATCTGTCTTTTGAACTGTTGCTAATGGGTGAACCCATGTGATATAAACTTCATCATTTTCTATGATGCTTTGTGGTTCATGTTTCCAGTGTTTTTCAGCCACTTCACTACCTTAATGTCTACATAATCCCCAGTGCAACAGTCTTGTCACATTATTATGCAAGTGCATTAGCCATTTTTTCTTTCTTGATGGCATGTAGATGTTCATATAAGCGCTTATGCAGTTTCCGGTCAGTTTTCCCTATATAGAAAGCCGGTTATGAAGAACACTAGGCCAGGTAAACCACATGTGTGCTGGCACAGTTGAACCTCCCCTGGATTTTGAACTTTCTCTCTCTGATCGCAAAATAAGTTCCCGCTTTCACGTATTGATCGCAAAATAAGTTACGGTAAGGATCTGCTGATTTCTGTGAAGGAGACAAGGAAACCTAATACAAGGAAATTCTAACTCATAAAATGGAAGAGGTTTTTCCATATGATGCAAGAAAGAGATCAAGGAGCAATTAAAAGCCGATTAGTTTTCAGATCTCTTTAAAATAGTGCTGTATCAGGATATTCATGTTTCTGCTGTATCTGCCCTTTGCTGGATGTACCTTTGACGGGTGACATACTGGTCAAGCAGTTAAGAGGAGTGATTGACTTTTCTATCTCACTTTTGTCCTTGAAGCATTTGAATCTCAGCAGCATCAGTGGTTCTCAGATTTCTGTCTTGGCAGACATTTTCCTTTGTGGCAGGAAAATCTACAAGAAGGATCTCAGAGCTGCAAGCTCTGATATCAAAGTAACTTGTCATGGTCTTTCAGAATGATAGGGTCTCCTTCAGAACAAATCCTACCTTCATGTCAAAAGTAGTTTCAGGAATGTCCATTAACCAGGCTATCCAGTAATTTTTTTTCCAAAACCCAGAAGAAAGGCAAAATAATCCTGCATCTTCTGGATGTCCACAGGTAGTTAGACTATGACCTGTGCAGGATAAAATCCATGTGATGTACAGACTAGTTGTATATTACCTTTGCTCAGGATAAGGAGGATAAACAGTTACAGTGCAGTTGCTTTCCAACTGACTAGCAAACTGTATATTATTTTGCTGTAAAAAGAGGGAAGACCTTTCTATGAATGCTTAAGTTTGCATTTTTTCAGAGTAGTCTCCACTTCAACAACATTTTTTATGCAAGTGTTAGCCCAGATCATTTGTGAGACAGCCATCTGATCATCGGTTCACACTTAATTGAAACCCTATAAATTGGGTACACAGTTCAGGTGTAGGGTGGAGTTTGGATTGACAAGTCTTTCTGGGTGTTCTCTGCAGGAGCACCTTGGGATAATTGCACATCTCCACTTCCTGGATGAGGGGAGATGTACAAGGAGTCTGTTTCCTATATGTGAGTTCTGCTACTTAATTCTACTGCAGTGGTGGTTCATATGAAGAACATGGTGCAGTTGTGAGACAACTAAGCATAATGGTAAATGTTCGAGTAGGGTCATTGCTGCAGTACAAATTTCCACACCATCTTCCCCTGCATGGTGACCCGTTTTCAGTCACTAGCCCTTCATGGTGGGAAACTACAAGGATTACTTTAAAATTTAGTAAAAAGCTGACTCCTACACACAGGACATGACCCGAATAGGGTTTACTGGCAAAAGAAGAAAAGATGGCACAGGCTGGCATCTGATTTTATGTGGAATGCCATCCACTTGGCATTGTAAACATTGGGTCTAGGTGATTTGATCAAACAAAACTGCTATGCACGTGGGTTCTGCACAGCCAGGAGAGCTCAAGTAACAAACACAAATGGCCAGCAGTAAAAGTAATTCAGAGTATGAATGAAAACACCCAAAATGAGTGTAAGACGAAAAACTTTAATAGACACAGACCGGTTTCGGCACCCCAGTGCCGCCTTCAGTGTGGGAAAAATAGACATACAAACGCCTGTGAAACATCCATTTTTAAATATAACCTCCACCAATAGGAACCTTGGTATGTTCCTACAGACTAATGCATAAACATGAACTCATAAATAATGTAAAAGTAAAAAAATAATAAAATAAAAAATGAATAATAAATTATGAATACATATAATATGAAGGTGATATAGTTGGCTACTAAATATAATGATCTAAACCAGGGTAAATTAAGTTTGGCTAAAGTCCATATGCTACCAAACATCATTAACATATTGGGGAACAAGAATAAATTTGACCCATAAGTCCAACAAATGTAATTAAATATGAGTAGTCACCTAATATATAATGTTATTCATACAAATAAAGGCACAATCTGGAACCAAATTCAAAAATCATAAGGCTGATAATGACCAAAAATCTAAGGAAGCATCATAACATGCCTTTATTCATAAAAAATATATTTATAAGTGGTCATTCAGACCTGGTGGAAATAACGCACCCAACGTGATGATCCAATATCAATGGACATATTATTTGTGACTGAGTTCGCATTGTGAATTTGGGCTACTTTTTTCTTAACAGGGTTTATTGCGAAGGCGGCATTTTTTAAGCGTTTCGCTGGATTTGGGCCTATTCATTTTTATCATTGTTTATGGGACTGATGCAGAAGTCGCATTTTCTTGGACATTGACAGTAAGGTTTTGTATCATCCTTTATATTGAGAGAACAGTGATTATTATTTCTTGTTCCATTGAGTGGAAGTTTTGGTGGACATTATACACTCGTCGCTTGCCTTTTTGGACCTCGGATGGCATTAATCATCATAATTATTCCATCTGGTGACTTCTGTGGGACATTTGTGGTACTGTTATAAATTTAACCAATAACGGAGTATTTTTACAATTTTTACATCCACATATGGTGTGATTGTATTTGGTTCACCTTTATTGGTCCTTGACTCTGGGACACTATTTATGCATTGTTTCTTCATGGACACGTATTTTTATTTTTTAATCCTAATATTTTGCCATCAATACATAGGATTATTGCATAACTGAGAAAATGGATTTTTGGAGCATAAGTTTTCTGTTAATCATTTAATGTGAATTATCACAAGCTTTAAACATATTTTTGGGTTTCCATTGCTTTATATTTAAATTTTGGGAACTAGGCCATGGGGCTAACATATACCATTCTTACAGCATAGGTGTTAGTTTGGTAAATCAGAATACTATGTGCCCGATGCCCTGTTGTTGATACCATTTTTTGGTTTCATTGTGGTTAAACCTACCATTATATGGGGGTTTTGGTCACAAAATTCGGCAAAATATTGGTAGTTTACACATATTTTATGTATATTTTTTTATAGATTTAAGGAATCATATACTGCTGAATTTCAACCTGGCCGGATATAGGTCTGATTTATTCATATATATTTTTTATGGTACATATCCCGGTCATAGTCCAAATCACATTGCAATTTCTGGGTTAACAGTATATGTTCCATTTAAGCTAGTTTTTTGTATTTTATTTATGTCTATGAGTGTTTAGTTTTACCGTATTGGTATATTGTGCAGAATTGTGTATTTCCTTTATTGGCTCAGAGTGGGTTTTTTCCTATGGGTCTATTATAACGTAGGCACTGCATATAGTTATCTAAATGCCTTTGGTTGCATTCATATTTGGATGTTTCATTTATTAGTCCATTGTTGTTTTATATGCATTGTATCAACTTTGCCCCAGGTTTTGGCATACTTCAGCCATTTATAATATGTGTTTATTATACAAGTCAATGCAGTATTGAACGTACTCTCTCTTTTCCAAGGTTTGGATTATTATACGTTAATACAGAGTTCTTGTGATTCCCTGACTAGCATCCACTGATTCTGCTGTCCATTATAACCATATTGGCTTATATTTGTTCTGAACATTTCTCTGGTTTGTGGCTTTGCCAGTCCAATTATCTCACAGGGTCACCACACATTCACAGCATGGATCTGGAAAATATACTCTCCGGATTATGTGCCGATCGGGAGGACATAGGTGTATTTGGCATCAAGTCCTCGCCAGGCAATAATCCTAATGACCAAGGACAACAAATACCTCCAGATTGTGATTTTGCATTTCACTCCTTGACTAAGGGCCTAAAGAATCTTAGGTCAAACATTTGGCATTTGAGATTATTTCGGGCCTATGCAAACCAGAATATTGCCCCTAGGGGCCTTAGGATTCGGTTACAACCTCTGGTCGGTCGACTGATTGGAAGGAAGCTTTACAGACAGGATCCATGTTATTTGTGAATGTACTATTACAATATTATGAGAGAATGGTGGACATCAATATACAGGAGGTTAAAACATTATGTTCAGATTGCAAGAAATTTGAGTTGCATCCCAATTTTCAGGACTGTCTTAAAAAGCTGTCCCATGAACTGACCAACCATGAGAAAATAACTAAAGAAAGGAAGATTAAAAAATTTAATCGGGATTCTATGGACTATCAGAGGGGTCGCCCCTTTGAGTCCAGTAGGACAGTCAGATTTGCGGATGCTAGTCAGGGACCATCATTGCTTCGATCCAAAAAAAGACCACGGTCTATCTTGAAAAATAGAGAGAGGTCCAATACTAGCACGTCAGGGGAGGATTCCTTTCCTACTGACAATGACAGCACTGATAACAAGGTTTCCCCACACAGAAAGAAATCGAATAGGAACATCCCTTTAGAAATGGCCCCAGGCGTCGTGGTGGACGCAAGCACAAGAATAGATACAAGACACAATTCATTGGAGGGACTGATCCAGAACTTCCTAACATAGTTCATAATGAATGCCTAAATGTTTTAAATCTGTCCAATGTAACATTGTCTCCTGACCAACAACAACTTCTGAATAAAGGACTTAGTTTTGTTCCTGGGTTTTTTTCCCAATGAATATCATATTGTCATGGATGTTATAATCTTTTGCCGCAATTTGAAATTGTTTTTCGCCGACAGAGAATCTCAAAGATCTAATTAATTTAGATTTAATAAATCTGATTTTCAGTCCCCCATGAACAAACATGTCTCGATATTTATGCAATCAGTACTTAGAGACTTACATTTCCAACATACAGAATACACTATGTTAGGACACAACCTCTCCTCACAAGAAATTATGGCCCTACAACAGTTATGCAGTAATCATGATATTACGATTATACCTGCTGACAAGGGTGTAGCGGTGGTAGTTTTGAACACGAGCCATTATCTTAATGAAGGTCAATCCCAATTGTCCGACACTAAATGTTATATGCATATGGCTATAGACCCCACTCCAAATTTCAAGAAGGAAATTGATTCATTTTTGCATCTAGCTTTGGAAGAAGGGATAATTATTGAGAATTGTGTCCTACAACTCACGGTCAAGGACCCGCGCAAACAAATTTTATATTTATTACCAAAAATTCACAAGTCTCTAACCAAACCTCCTGGCAGGCCAATAGTTTTGGGAATAGGTTCTTTAACTGAACCTTTATCTGCATTTTTAACTCAATATCTTAAACCACTTTTGGCTTTTGTCAGGGCAAGACTGCAAGATACCACACAATTCCTCAACATTATTCAAGACACACAACTGGAGCCTGGCTGGTTCATGTGTTCTTTGGATGTCAAAGCATGATATACCAGCATTCCGCATTGGGCGGGACTACAAGCACTACAGTATTGGTTGGATAGAGCAGATTTACATTCACCGGGGTTTAATACGTTGCTCGTGTATGACGGAACATGTTTTGACAAAAAATGTCTTCTATTTTCAGGGACAATGTTATTGGCAGCTCCAGGGCACGGCTATGGGAGCATCCTTTGCTCCCATTTATGCCGATTTATTCATGGCATTTTTTTGAGGAATGCATGATATATGACCAGTCACATAACATCTGTTTAGTAGAAATTGACATATGGCGTAGATACTTAGATGATTGTCGGATGGTGTGGTGTGCAGATGCTGGATATCTACAAGAATTTGTAGATTATCTTAACCACAACATTTGGGGTATTGAGTTTACGGTAACTTTTGATTTAGAATCTATCAATTTTTTGGATGTTACTGTTTCTAGAAATAGTGATCATACCCTAAGTGCTAGAGTATTTCGTAAATATCCTCAATATAATACTCTACTACATGCTTCCAGCATGCATCCACGCCACACCATCCAAAATATTCCTAAGTCTCAATTTATGCATATCAAACGCCTTAGTTCTACTCAACCGGATTATGACGGGCTGGTATAAATTTATTTCAGAGATTTGTACAGAGAGGATACAGACATCAGGATATTTCTCGGGCATGGGATTGGTCCAACCTAATGGACAGGAACACCCTACCACAATATAGGACACGGGTTGGGGATGTTTCTGAGCATACTATTAGGTTTGTTACTTCTTATGGCAGGAATTTTAATGCCATTAGGGGCACTATAAATAGACATTGGAATATCCTTTTGGCTAATGATTATTTAAGAACCATCTTGGGTCCAGCCTGTCAGTTTTCCTACCGTAGAGGTAAAACCCTTGGGTCGTTGTTTTCTCATTTTAAACGCATTGAAAGTGGCGGAGCAATTTATAAACAGTTAACTATTTCTGGGGATGAATTATTGGGCACGTTCCCCTGTGGCCATTGCAGTTCATGTAAACAGATTAATAAATCAAAACAATTCTCCAGTCGCAATACCAGTAAAGTATTTGATTGCAAAACCTTTGGTAACTGTAGCAGAAACTGGATGGTCTACTTAGCTAGTTGTCATTGTTCAGCCTTTTATGTAGGCCAAACTTCGAGACCACTCAGAACTCGCATTAATGAACACCGAAGTGACATTAAGAACAGGAAAGATGCCAATGCACTTTATCGTCACGTACTTAAACATCAGCATGCACAGTTTTTGTTTATGGTCATTGACAGGATAATTGGGGATAGAAGTAATTCCCCAAGGATGGCATACCATATTAAATCATAAGGACAGATATTGGATCATCACGTTGGGTGCGTTATTTCCACCAGGTCTTAATGACCACTTATAAATATATTTTTTTATGAATAAGGGCATGTTATGATGCTTCCTTAGATTTTTGGTCATTATCAGCCTTATGATTTTTGAATTTGGTTCCAGATTGTGCCTTTATTTGTATGAATAACATTATATATTAGATGACTATTCATATTTAATTACATTTGTTGGACTTATGGGTCAAATTTATTCTTGTTCCACAATATGTTAACAATAATGTTTGGTAGCATATGAACTTTAGCCAAACTTACTTTACCCTGGTTTAAATCATTATATTTAGTAGCCAACTATATCACCTTCATATTATATGTATTCATAATTTATTATTCATTTTTTATTTTTTATTTTATTATTTTTTACTTTTACATTATTTATGAGTTCATGTTTATGCATTAGTCTGTAGGAACATACCAAGGTTCCTATTGGTGGAGGTTATATTTAAATATGGATGTTTCACAGGCGTTTGTATGTCTATTTTTCCCACACTGAAGAAGGCACTGGGGTGCCGAAACCGGTCTGTGTCTATTAAAGTTTTTCGTCTTACACTCGTTTTGGGTGTTTTCATTCATACTCTGAATTACTTTTACTGCTGGCCATTTGTGTTTGTTACTCTAGGTGATTTGATCCCATTGTTGTGACACTGAATCCATCTGTCCACAACCCCTTTTTCCCATTTTTGCACATGGGGTTAGGGTTTCACTTAAACAGTGAAAATTATATAGAGTCAGTATTCACACTGCCATTTGGCTAGCTGTGCTGCAGTTCTTTATACTACACGTGTGCACATGACCCCATGTAAAAAATAGGAGTGATGATGGTGATAGGCATAAGTCTTCATGTGGGGTGTCAGCCTATACTCTTGTATAAGCAGAGCTGTGGGAAGTTGGACCAGTCAGGCAGTCATCGGACTCTGGCTGATTTCCATCTGCAATGAATTCTAGTGCAGCAATGATCCTTCTCTGCTTTCTACTGTTACGCTCTGTTCTCACATAACTGTACTTTTCTTGATAGCTCCTCATGTTTTATTTGCTTGTCAGAACATCCATCCTTGTATGGCAAGCAGTCCACTTGTGTCAAGCAGCTGGATTCCTGTTCATTCCTGTTGCTGTTGGATCATTCTCTGTGACTCACCCCTAAAACCAGATTCTCACAGGTAGTATGAGAATCAGTGTAATGTGATTTGGAATTTACTACCTCACATCTGGTCTACCTCCAACCTATCTATTTTGACTTCATTATTAAAATCTTTCTTGTCAGGTAAGGAAAAAGACTGCCACTTTCAAGTACAGAACACCTCCTGTTGACTGCTTATCATTGTACTTTGGTAATTTTACATGGAAAGAACTGTTTGTGTATGTTTTATATTGACATCATTCACTTGTGTTCTTTACTTTGTATTGCTTGTCAATAATTTTGTGGCAGTACTTTCCCAAGGTTATATTGAGAAGAGGTCCAGTTGGATCAGCACACTATTTTTGTTGACAAAAACGGTGCATCGTGTCTTATAGCATATTGTAGTGGTCATGTGTTCCACAAGTGTGTGGCAGTAACTTCTGTGAATAAAAAAGGAATATGTAGCAATCATATTGAGTCTCTGCAACTTTGTAGAGTGCTTGGAAAATGAAGGGCATACCTTGTTATCGAAATTGGCAAGATTTGCAACAGGTTAAACATGGAGAGAGTTTGGATGTGCCTGGGAAGGTGATGAGAATAGTCTGTCTTTGGGAAAGGATTGATCAGATGACTGTGCATGGACCCTTTTAAGGTGTATGACATTGTAGAGGAGCAATTGCTATAACTTGTCTGAACTTTGGGGTGAGAGAAGGTTAACAGTGGATGAAGCTTCTATTTGCATAGAGACAGCTGATAATGATGACGTAAGGCATTGTTAGTGGCTGTGCAAACTGAATGCATTTTCACAACTTTTTTATGATGTCAGAGAGTACTGCACCATTACTGTAACAGTTTAGAGTAAATTTTATTGCCATGGGATGACATTCCATGCTTATAAGGTATTACATCCTTATTGCAGAAGTATATAGAAGAACCCCCCCCGTGAACTGAGAGAGAAATTAGTTTATTTCAAGTTATAAATTGAAACGTGCTCCTTGAAAGTGTTGTCAGTTGGGCAGATATTTAATGTTTTATAGGGCAATTTACTTACAAATTTACAGCATTTAAGTCCTTACAGAACATGTAAATCTAGCAACCACTGCTTGTAAAGAGCTGTGTCACATATTCTAACAGTGCACACAACAGCAATAAGTTAGCAAAAAACGGTGCTAATGTAACAATATAATGTGATAATATACTGCTGTGAATGTATCCTATACCTGAAATTGGGGAAAAAATGAAAAAAAAAAAGCACAGCTAAATAGTTATTTTAATGTGGCAGGCCAGATAGCAAATAAAAAAGGCAATAGTCTGAAGATAGTCTCATTACAGTGGCTATACTCTATGCATTTTCTTCCTAACAGTGTGGGTAACTTTGACGTGTGCATTTCGCTATGGTCGAGAAGATTTGGATGTTTTGGGGCTATCCTTCCGAAAAGATCTCTACATTGCTACATTTCAAGCTTTCCCCCCACTGCCTGAGGAAAAGAAACCCTTGACACGGCTACAGGAACGACTGGTGAAAAAGCTTGGTGAACATGCCTACCCGTTTTTCTTCACGGTAAGCAGTTTTTCAGGGAAAACTGTAGGTTTTCCTTCTATTATGGATTAAATGAGAGAAGTTAATATGCTGGGGATTCAGAGATCTGTGATCACCAGGACTATGCTGTATTTGAGTCCTTGGAATTTCATGAGCCGTGAAAGGTAGGAAATTATCATGCCTAAAATTCTGTTGGAGGTGCAGCTTATTGGTACTGAGAGAAGATATATCTAGCATACAGATATTTTTGGGAATTTGGAATGCTGTGTGAATAGCATCTAGGCAGCTCCCTAAGGTGCATTCATAGTAGATTGTTTGCATCCCAGAGTATGGATTACAATATGTAGAATTGTGCATTTTGGCTGCCAGTGCTGTAATCCTTGTAAAACTGGGCCATTAAGAGAGTTCAAATCAATACCGTCTATTTCTATATAGTGAATCCCTACTCTTTAAACAACAGGTGCAGCCGTTTTCTGTGAAACATCAGAAAAGTGTTCTCTAAGGCCAGTGAGCCAACTTCCACTTTACGATGGAGGTAGTACAGGACAGGGAAAGGACTGCTGAAGTAGTGCAGGTTTAGCACCTAAAATACAGGAAGCGAGTAGGAGCATTGTGGCTGCTACCTTGTTTTTTAAAGGGGAGGTAATCTACATTTTCTGAGAGGCAAAGATTTGAAAAAAAAAAAGCTATGCATGAAAGTGTAAATAAGAATTAACATGTTGAGGATGTACTTTGTTCATAAATATGGGGTGTTCCAGAAATGCTTAGCACCAACACAGTGTTGACATCTGTCTGCAGTTTTGTCAGTAGACTAACCCAGATGGCCTTTGCTTGTCACCGGTATCTTCATTCAGCAGAGTGTCTCACAGTTTTGGAGTTGTATATCAACTTCCAAAATGCAGCCTCGTGCATCCTAAGTAAACCACCCCCTCAACCCTGAGTGGTGCAGGATTTTGGATAGCATACCATTTCAGCATTACAGCAGATACTGAAGTGACAGGTATGAGGGGAAAAAAGCCAATTTGTCACCCCAGAGAACATGAAAAACAAAAGACGTTTAAAAACGTTGTAAGCTAAAGCCAATGTAAATGTGCTGAAAAATTTTTAGGACACCTCATTTCACAAAATACATGTACACATCTTAAAATGGGTTAGGCCAAGTGGTGTATACCTAACAGTGTCACCTTTTTTGTAATTATTCATGTGAGGGATTTGAGTAGAATTTAACTTTTTTCCACTTAGTAATGATTACATTATGATGAGTTTAGTTGTGTGTTTTGGTTTGATGTTGACATGTATGTCACTGACAGTTGTGTACTCAGTCATACCAGTAGAACAGCTGTAATTTTCCTAAGCTTTTTGCCAGGCTGAGTAGTTGTGTCTGGATTGAGAAAATTTTATCTCCTTCCATGTCTTTTTCTAAAGGATCTACTGAGGCCATTAAACCATATAAAATTTCATAAAATCCCCACACTGATATATTCACCCTTAAAATGTTATTTGGTTATGGGATGAGTGAGGACACATCCTTTGCTTCATTCTGAAGTGATCTTTCTCACTTGCTGATATTAAGTGAAATGTGTATTAACGTGTATACCAATGGTGGACTGGGTTTATATAGATGCACGAAAGAGTGTTTTGGATGTCTGTAGGGTGGGGTATGAATGTAAGCAGTTTCTATATATATGTTGATATACAACTCCAAAACTGTGAGACACTCTGTTTCTTAGAAGACATTTGATGGACTCCACACAGTCCTGTAGGTGTGCAATACAGTGAAAAATACCTCAAGCCCTGCCACAGTGGCAGCAGATGTGCAGTTTGGCCTTAGATATCTGTCTTCACCCTTTGCCCTACTGTGAAAAACTCCAAACTGTTCTTAAACCAGGGGTCAGATGAAGGTCTGTATCTCATCACTTGGTATTGCTTTGTCACAAGGTGGAGACAACTCATTTGCACCAAGTAGGAGTTCTCGTCTGTAAAAATGAGGTGCCTCACCCCCTACCTTGATCAGGACAGCAGAAAATGAATATGAACAAAGTGCCCTCCCCCAACTCCGATCCCCATAATCTGCTGAATCTCAGCTGAAGCTGTCATGACTCATTTCCACTTTCTGTTGTCCTCTGTTTTTGTAAGACTCTAATCCATGTTGCCAGATCTTTTTTTTTTTTAATTTAGACTCTGGACTTGCTCCTCCAATGAGCTGTGCCATGTCATTAAAATTGGGATACTACTGGAAACCTTTTGCAGGCAATTGAGCACCATCAGGGCTACAGAGGATTTTTTTTTCCATTTTCTGTGTTTGAGTAGTGCAAACTATGAAGAATAACAGTTTTTTTTTTTCTTAGATTCCTCAGAATTTACCATGTTCTGTGACCTTACAGCCTGGGCCAGAGGATACAGGAAAGGTAAAGTAATTATATTGCAGTGTAATTCTCACATATATGTGCAAGTACCCATAACCCACATATGCACACATTTTTATGACCCAAAATCTAGAATGGTGCATTTTATAGCAACTTTCATTTTAACTTATTTCCTATATTATGCAACAGTTCTTTCTCCAGTGTTGTCTTTGAACATTTCAGTCATGTTGTCTGAAGCTTGAAGTCTGATGCTACATCCTCCATATGTGTTAACCTCAGCTAGTGCTGAAGTGATCCTAAATATAATGATTCCAGCAAAGATGCAAAACTGAGCTGTATTATGGCAAATTCAGGGAAAAAAATTCATCTGTATATGTTTTAGAGCTGCCAGTCTTAAAAATGTTACTTTTTGATACATAGTACAGCTGTACTTAAATTATGGCCTAAAATCTTTAAGTTGAATTTAACATGAGAAGGATTTTAATCTGCCTGCAGTTTTATGTTAATTCTTATATTTTATCCTTCTATTTTAGCTGTTTACAGCAGTTGCTGAAATTGACCCGTGCATGGGTGAACCTGTTAGCACATGTAATCTGCTGCTGAAACAAGGTCTCTCTAGTGTATCTGGTGTCCTGTAGCATTTAGTTCTGTTTTCTGCATTTGTTTGCTTTCTAGAGGAGCCTTGCAAATTGTATCCTTGGAGGGCTGGTACTTGTTTATTGTCATGGGTCTCTGATGATGAAGATAATTAAACCCCTGACTGTGACCCAGGCAACCAGAATTCAGCTAATGTCTTAGGCTGTGGAAGAGCCCCGGGGAGGGGTTAGGTAACCAGTACTAATTTGCTCATCATGGTGAGAGGGAAGAATTATGGCTTGCTAAACTGCTGACCCCAACAGGAGTATTGAGGAATTGAAACAGCAGCAGATGGTTTAATGAATCTACATGCTTCTTGTAGGCCAGAGAAGTGGTCAGGTGTGTGGATTCATGTATGGAGCCTTGCTAGAATAACAGTGTATATGGAGAGCAACTGGATGCATATAAAGGGGATGATACTTGGGAGAGGGTGGCCATTGTGAACATGAGATGGCCAGCTTTCCTAATTTACAGTAGTCTTCCAGTGGTGCGAACAAATTTATGAGGCTGTCCCCTCAAGCAAGGAATGATGGGACCTTAGGGCTTTCATCCATTGTGGAATGAATGGGTTTCACTTTGGTCTCTGCAGGAGGGACAGATGGGTTGATTAGGATTTAGAAGATGCACCTGACTGTGATTGTGCAAGGGAGTTAAAAAAAATAAAATAAATTATTTGCTTGCTAACAGTGACCTACTTAGAGCGAGCGGGAGTAAAGACCCAGAAATAAAATCAGTTGACCTGGGGGGGTGGGGGGGGGGGTAATAAAGACCCAGAACTATATCCAGTGGCATTGCACATAGGTGTATGTGTATTTGAAGCTGATAATGTCTACTGATACTAGTAAAGCATTGTATTTTGTTATCCACATTCTGTGATGATGATGATGATGATGATGCTCTTGTTTGCAATGTTTAAGCTTCAGTTCTGTACATATGCTACTTTTATCTTTTTCTCTAAACACCTTGTGTCATTAGAGTTCCCAACTGATAGTCTTAGAAACCTTGTGGCCATGGAAACCATTCCCTTCTCAGCTGACTAATCTTTCCTCAAAATGGTGCCACTTGATATTCTTTAAACTAAGTCTAATTCACCTAAGTGCAGCCATTTGTCCATTTCCCTACCACTTTGTAGTGAGTTAAGAATACGATTTTTTAAGTTGAGGTGACCTCTTTACCCCTTTTTGATAGTGTTCTTTAACCATTCCTCACTTATGAGAAGAGGACAAATAATTTTCAAAAATTGTTACTCTGCTTTTGTGTGCCATGAGGAGGCATTCACTCACCATCAGTTCTTCTCCTTTCAGCTGACACTTCACACCAGGATTATACCCGGGTATATTACATTGCAGTTACTGTACTGAACTCCAGCCGACCTATTTCTACTCACTTAGCCAGCCTTCCCTTGTTAGACTCCCATGGTCCAGTGATGCACCTCCCTTTGTGTCATCAGTGACAAGACTGTTTCTTTTCTTTCTGTCTCCTTTCAGACATGTTTGAAACCAACACACACAATACTGGTTACACAGCAGACTCTTCTGTTATATCACACTACTGATTAAACTCTAAACGTTTCTGTCTGAACATCCACCAGCAAACTGGCCAAATTCTTCAGGACTGTGCAAACCAGCCTGTCTTGTTCCCTCTCCCTGTATTATCTTCCCTTATGGCAGCCACTTCCCCTCTGTACCCTGGTGTGTCTGCTGCTGTGACCTACATGTTTCCAAGTATGGCACCTTCTTTTATTTTCTATCTTGAAAATGCAGGTGAAGTATTCAGTCAGTGCTTCTGTTTTGTTCCACTGTCTTCTCTAATGTATTCTGTGCCTGAGGTCTGCACACATGGCATTTGGAGTGAGTGGCAGGAGGGGGTTGTTGCTCTTCCCTAGCGGGGTTGGCGATAAGAGAGGTATACTAGCTGCAGGAAAATCCCTCTGAAAGGCAGGAGGCCTACTGCTGGTGTGTAGCGAAAATTTGTATTAGTAGATACTTGGGGGAAGCCAGGTTAGCAGTGGGGTACATGAAAACATGAACCCATTTGTAATAGTGAAACATTAGCCTCAGTTCATGCTTTGGCCTTATTGAATCAAGTGACATTTTAAATGGCTGGATGAATTTTGGCCTTTTAGATCAAGACAAATTGCTGATAAGATTCAACTGGAATAAAGAACCCCCTCCCCCCAATAGCATTGTAGGCTGCTCAGAGCAGAATAGAATCAATCAGCACTTATTTTAATTGGAAAACATGATATTTAGAGCAAGGTCAACCCCCAAAATAAATAAATAAATAAAATCTGAAATCTCCAAGTATTTGTTTGTGTTGCCACATTAAACCTTTTCCTTATCCCTCACACAGCTTTTATATATAAAGGGTTTCAGAATTCTGGTAAGTTATACTTAAATTTCTTTTTTTTTCCCTGCTCTAGGCATGTGGGGTAGATTATGAAATACGAGCATTTTGTGCTAAAACTCTTGAGGAGAAGATCCATAAGAGGTAAGCAACATGTAGTGTCTGAAGTGATTATGCATGTTAAACTGACATTTTATCCCATTTTTAGATATAAGAGCTGCTATAATGGTGCAGTCTGATGTACCAGCTGTGAGATTAGTTGTGCATCAGTCTAGCTATAATATGGTCATGGATTTGGGGCAGCATATCATTAACAGCCATTTCTTCCTGTGAAAATGAGTTGTTTGTGTGGCAGTGTCTATTGTTTGCATAGTGAATAGCATTAAGAAAGATTAAGTCACAATGTGCATGTTATATGTCTATGCTTTCCGTTTTTGTTTTTATAGATGACATGCATTCCATTGTAGCACCTAAAAGAAGGTTTAAAGTATGTGTGTAACAGGTGAATAGAAATCAACTTGTGCTTTTGCATTTTTTTAAGCTGCCCTTGTGTGTTTTACAGACACAGAACATTTTCTTCTTTCACCCAGTTGAGCATTTGCTCCTTCTGAGAAACTAGGGTTTAGGTCTCCGTGGGTGAGCTCAACTATGCAGCACCCCCCCCCCCCCACCACCACCACCACCTGTTTGGCAATTACACAGCCCTTTTATTCCCTGTGTGCTCAGCATTATTCCTATTCAGGATGAACGGTGGGCCTTTTCCAATCTTGAGACTCCTGGGAAGATGGCATACTGGTGATTTATCATGTGTAGCTCCTTGTGAATCATGGAGGATTTTGTTGATGTTTCTCATCAAGGGCTTAGGAAAATATCTCAGACTGTTTCTGTGTCAATGATGTCACCATCCTGGTTTTCTTAAAAAGATTCTTCACCTCCCATGGTTCCCTAGTGGACTGAGCTCAGTTTCAGTTTTTGGTGCAAACATGAAAATCCTTACCAAGATGATGACTGTTATGACCAAATTACTTTCTGTAAATCAGGTAGGTTTTACTGAGGGGAGGGTGCTCTTTGGATGCTTGAGAGAAAAAAAAAACTGTCAGCATATGCTCAGACAACTGACATGGTCATGGGGGAGATATACTTGCTGCATGTTATTAAAAAATCCTTTGGTTCTCAAGCAGTGGACCACTTGTGCTTCTCATAAGCCCAAAGCCAGGATGCTAACAAACAACTAACCAGTACTTGTCTTAGAAGTGAAAAATGGTAGCAGACGGGGATGCCTCATCTGCCACCTTATTTATTCTTGCTTTTAAGTAAACCACTAATCATGTAGCTGGAAACGACTCTGGAGGTAATATGAACAGCCTAAGACCTTTTTTTCTTTTATACAGATGATTTAAAAAAGGTATGCTATAACACTGAAGCCACCATTCCATTAGAATTAAGAATAATGGAGGCTTTTGGGGTTATGCTGCAATGTTCATTGTACACTGATCACTGCTACAGTAGCCTTAGATACATGGATTATATCTTGCCAAGGATGTAGCACCCAGCCAGCTTCCAAACTTCAGGGTACCTTCCATGACTGTTGGTACCTTTCATGCACCCAAATAGTCAATTTCAGCAGAGCTGACTAAAAAGACAGGTTTGGGTGCCAAGCCCCTCAGAGCTGTCCTGCCATTCAAGAAAGCACTTCTCTGTGAGTTTTTGAGGATCTAAGGTCGGCTTCTGTTCCTTTGCTGGGCAGATAAGTTCCCTTTTGGGGAAAACTTCCCACATTAAAAAAAAGAAGTTTTATTGTACTTTCTTGTTTGAGTTTTATTTTTAAACTAGGAACTTATGTTGTAAGAGACTTTCATGAGATTTAACTCTTTTTAAATGTGAGTGCACTTTTTTCCTGACAGTTAAAAAGCTATTTAATAAATTGTGTGGCAGACAAGATAAGCAGGACAAGGGAAAACCCTCACAAATAGAAATTAGATTGTGTGTGTGGGGAGGGGGGTTCTTCCAAGATTTGATCCATCCGTGGTGAGTTCCTGAAGTAGACATATATGCCTCTCTGAACAATTAACTGGTAAGATTCTGCTCCAGGAGCCCATGCAAGAAGGCCTGGGAAGACAGATGCTTTTTCCTTTCCTTGGGCAGGAATGTTCCTTTATGCTCCACCCCATTTTCACTGATATCCAGGGGTGCATCTGAAGATTTAGGAGGAGTCCCCCAAGATCATTGTGGTGACTGCCTTATGGTTCAGGCAACAGTGGTTCTCCCTTCTTTGGGAAATACAAGCTTCATCACAGAATGGATCTAGTCGCACAGGATCAGGGGTGTTTGATATACCCGACCCCAGTCAACTTCAGCAAAAATAAAAGAAACAACACTTTTTATGTACAAGGCAGTATTTATTAATTATCTTTTCATTCAATTATTCAATTAACTGTATTCAATTAACTATTGGTATAAAAGGGTTGACTTGTAGGGGAAATTTGTTCTGATGAAGTCCTCAAAGGCTTGGGGAAGAAAGCGCTTAACTAATAAATTGGTGGAGCTATATTCTTGTCTTTTGGTTTGAGTGAACTTATGGTGTGACAACTACTCATTTGGGCATTGAACTGTTTCTTGAGTTTTTAGCATTTGGATGTCCTTCAAACGGTTGTTTTTGGATGAACTTCAGCTAACTGTCTGGATGATGCTGTCTTGATTCCCTTTAGGCACCTATTTACTGAGTACATTCAGCAGATAATAATGGAGATAAGAAAGCTTGCTACAAGAAAACCATACATTAGCAAATGAAAAAGCTTTTCTAGTTGGTGCCAGCAATATAACTAGCACCCATTTAGGGCTAGTGTTTTTCTGGTTTTACAATGTTTGTATGAGTTACAATCCTCTGGCTTTTCTTACACCTCCATCAAGGTTCTTTATTGGCCATTTCAGCATGTCTATCTATGGAGCCTCTTTAAATGCATTCTTATGTCAAAAATTTTTTTGAAAGGGGTCTTGCATAAGAGGCTTTCAAGAAGACTGGTGGCCCCTTCTTGAAATCTTAATTTTATGTTGGAGAAGTGAACACTTTCTCAATTTGAACTAGCTAGTCTGGTTGAGTTGAGGTTCTTGACATGCAAACTGTTTTACTGATTGCTCTTACCTCTACAAGAAGAGTAGCTGAGTTGCAAGCTCTTACAGCAAGTCAACCCTATACTTTAAGCCAAACTGTCTATCTCTCAGTTTTCTTTTGTGAATCTAAAAATGAGGTAGAAAGGTTACACCATACTTTGGATGTCCACAAACAACTCTGGTACTATCTTGACAGAACTAAATCTTTCAGTTCTTCACATCACTTGTTCATTCCTTGTATAGGTAAGAAGGGACAGCCTGGGTCAAAACAGACAATTTCCAAAAGGTTGTCTAAGGCTATTATCTTTTGTTATACTCGCCATAACAAAACACTTCTAGGCAAGTCCAAGTCCCACTCTACCAGGGCATTGGCTTCATCTATGGTTTTTTGGAAAGGGTTGGATTGTAGACATATTCTAGAAGCTGCCATGTGGTCCTCTGTACATACTTTTACAAAGTACTAGAAGCTTGATTCCTTCTCTAGGTCCAGATCACACTTTGCTTTAACCATTCGGCAGGGGTTCCTGGATCCTTCTCCTTCCACCTCCAAAATGTAATAAGCTAGGGTAATCTACCCTTATAGTTAGGGATAATGTAGCAATGATTAGTATGAAGAATATAGTACTGTTGTGTTAGTAAATGTACTGTAACAGTAGATGATCAAATGATCACTTCTGCAGTAGCTGCTCCTTCTCTTTATCCCCCTTGTTTCTTGATGTGTTGTTTATACCAGTGTGTGAATACTGATTGACTGTTGTTCTTAGCATTGTCCTCTAGGGTCCAACCTCACTGTGTCTGTTTGCATCAAAGCTCTTAAGGGTTTGGCACCCAAACCTGTCTTTTTACTCAACTCTGCTTGAGTTGTCTGACAGTTTGGGCATGTGAAAGGTGTCCTGAAGTTTTGGAACCTGCCGGCTGTTATATCCTTGATAGGATATAACCCATATAACTAAGGCTATTGTAGCATTGATCATTCAAACATGTACTGTTATGGCAAGTTTACTTACACAACTGTACTGCTTCAGTTTAACTTGGCTAAAATAAAGCAGGCAGGTTTGGTGAAGGACATTAATGAACTAAGTTATAAAGAATTGTGTAGGCAATCCATGCTGCTCCTTATCTTCCTATGGATCTCTGTTGGAATGTTTGTGACATTTTGGAAGTAACTGCGAGTGACGTCTAGTTGATAGGATGGACTTTAACTCTTTAACCCCGACTACCATCTCATAGCACCTCTGTGCTTAACACCGAGCATGCTGTGAGACGGTAGTAATTACATGTTGTTACATACGAGTGCCTTCTCCCAGCATAAGTAACTTTGCAGGCATATTGTAGCTCCACTGTTGAAAATTAAGTTGAAAAAGTAACTGAACTTTATCAGTTACCTTGTCAGTTTCAGCATGGAGTTTCGTGGTCTTCATATTTGAGTTTAATTAGAAAATCGGCTTGCAACACGCCTTGTATTTGCGTCTCAACAGCAAGCCGATTTAGTATGCTTTTCATCAAGCCAACTGGTGGCAGCCATTAAGAGTCACCTCTTGCTTAACACCCCCACTCTGTTCTAAATTTATATGCCAACTTATTTTAGAATCTGCTTCCCTTCTTTTAAAGCATGTAACTTTAATAATACTGCATGCTTTTGACCCTTATGCTTTGTCTCAAGATCTTTGATTTGCTGAGGGGCAGTCACAGGACAAGGGCATCTCTAAGTAAAAGGGAGAATAAGTAGTTATGTGCCTAACAACCGCAAAAGTTTAAACTTTCTGGGTCTAAGTAACTGGAGAGAACTCATGCTTGGCTACAGATATGACACTGTAGAGTACCACACTGAAAACATAGGTCTTAGAAAAAAAAAAAAAACAGTAAGCAACATGTAATACAATTGAGGTGCAGTCTCCCCTCTCTAAAAACAGTAATTCACCAGCTAACTTAAAATTCACATTGTTATTGCTAGTATTAGCAACCATCCATATCGAAAAGCTACCATTGAACGACCGGGTACCCAAAACGGCACTGAAGCAAAGGTTACAGCACATTTGCATTTGCTGAAGAAGAGACATAATGGTCCATTCTGTTAGCTGTAGTGCAGCTTTCACCACTCTCCCAAGTCCCATTTTAACTTCCCAATACAGTCAAATGAATGTGTTAACACTATCCAAACCCCCTTGCTGGATTCGTATGGGAGCAGCCACCTTATTCAATCTATAATAATTTATCGTATATCAGTACAGGCAACGTGTATCACACTGCAACAAACAGTTGATAAAAAATACTGTATGTATATGCTTTTTGTGTATTTAGTAAGTGTTTTCATTTTGTCTATTAACACTGGGTTTTTATGTATGTATTTTATGCTACTAGGCAATCGTTTGCACCATGTGGTAAGAGGCCCTGAACTCGTGTAGCGTGTTCACCTAAATGCAGTTTGGAGAATGTTTTAAGTGGCACTGTGTAAACTATTTGAAGGTTTTAGTGCGCTCAATCGATCGTCTGTGTACGGCATGTGGTTGTTACACACAGCAGTGCCTAATAAAGCAGTTAATATGGTTCTCTTTCTGCAGTCTAGCAGGTCAGTTCTAGTCTGATCAGATTGTTTCTTTTGTTGTAGTACTAATCAGGTAGCCATGCCAGCCATAAGGGATTAGATAGGAGTTTGGGTCATAAGTTTAATTTGGCCATATTTTTCAGATGTTTGAGCCTATAATTCAAAGGTGAGTGGATAAGGGGCATCCAGTGCATTGAAAGAAATTGATCTAAACCAAAGGAGAATGGTCCTTCGAAATTTAATTTTTGGTCAATACTTAGAATTGGCAGTAGCTCTCGCATCACTTGGCGGTAGTGGTGATGCTTAATGCAGGGTTCTCTGAAATGGTTGGCAGGCCCTGGTCTAACCTGCTGCATAAAGCTAATTAGTTTGCATTGTGTGCCCTCAGTGGATCAGAACTCATATTGACTAGCCCATTAACAATTTCTAACTCCTGAAGTACTACATAATCCCTGTACCTGTCCAATCTTCTCGGTACTAGATTGCTATTATGCCAGGTCTCGTGCTCAGTACAAATTCTGCTTGAAAACAGTGCAGGGTAGAGTTTATACTCACAGTCCACGACCATAGAGCTCTCTCCCAAATTTGGTCGGAACTGTCAAGCCTTCTCAGTTTCTCACTAACTCAATGGCTGTGCACCTGTCCTGCACATCAAGAGCTTTGTATTCACCATACTGTATTCTTGGGGGGGGGGGGGTCATTCTTAGCGTAGTAGGTCTGCTTCTAATATATTGCCAATTAAATCGCTATCTCAATGCTTTATTGTGTTCTGTTTGTTCCACGGCCTAAATGTATGTATATCTTTTCTTGAACTTTTCAGTGTATCCTAACAATGGATTTGCTGATGCCTACAATGTTTACCAGTTCAAACGCTATTGTTTTTTTTTTCAGTTTGTGTTACCTGTTCTTATATTAATAAACATTAGTTTACTGAAGATTACTGAAGCAGAAAACATTCCCTGTCAATTGCAATTTGGTGTGCAGAGTTGCTGTACAATGTTAAAGCCAGTTGGGCTTTTATTTACTTCGTTTTTTTTTTTTTTTTTTTTTACAGCTTGCTGTTTTTATTTTCAAATACATGGACAGACTGCAGATGAGATCAATAGGAAAATGTTTAATTTCATGGTTAACAGAGTGTTTGTGCATACATGGACAGACTGCAGAAGGGTTCATTGGCAAATGTTTCATTTGGTTGTCAGGGGAGTGCTGATGTGTACATGGACAGACTGCTGGAATGATCTTTGGGGGAAATGTTTTGTATGGTGATCAGAGGAGTGCTTGTGCATACGTGGGCAGATTGAGAATGGATCACTGGAGGAAATATTTTATTTGGTGGTCAGGGGAGTTCTTTTGTCTACACAGGCAGACTATAGAAGAGAACATTGCATGAAAAAAAATTATTTGCTGATCAGAGGACTGCTTGTGCATACATTTACAGACTGCAGAAGGGATCGTTGCTGGAAATGTTACATTTGATGGTTAGGGGAGTGCTTCTGGTTCAGTTAGTTATCAGGGAAGTGCTTGTACACACTTGGATCGACTGTAGAAGGGATTGTTTATGGAAAATTTTCAGTGGTTTATTAGTGGTGTGCTTTTGCTCACCTGGGCAGGCTTCAGACAGGATTGCTGGAGGAAATGCTTCACTTGGTGGTCTGGGTAGTGCTTTTGCATTCTCAGACAAACTGCAGAAGGAATCTCTGGGGAAATGTTAATTAGGTGTCAGGACAGTGATTATGCATAACTAGACAGACAGGGATCGCTGGGGGAAATGTTTCATTTAGTGGTCAGGGGAGTGCTTGTGCATACCTGGACACACTGCAAACAGGATCCTTACAGGAAATGTTTCATTTTGTAGTCAGGGGAGTGGTTGTGCATACAATGGACAGACTACATAAGGGAGTATGGTGGAAAATGTTTCATTTTTTTGTAAGGGGAGTGTTTGTGCATACCTGGAGAGACTTCAGAAGGGCTCCTTGGTAAAAATGTTTAATTTGGTGATCAGCAGAGTGCTTGTGTATACCTGGACATACTGCAGAGGGGATAATTGGGGGATCAAGGGGTTGCTTCTGCACACCTAGACAGATTGCAGACAAGATTGGTGGGGGAATGGTTCATTTGGTGGTCAGAGGAGTGCTTATGCACACCTGGACAGACTGAAGAAGGTATAGTTTCAGTAAATGTTTCACTTGGTTGTCAGTGGGATGTTTGTGCACACCTGGGCAGACTGCAGACAGGATCAGTGAGGGAAATGTTTTCCCAGATAGACTGCAGATGGGCTCTCTGGGAAAAATGTTTTAGTTGGTGGTCAGGAGAGTGCTTGTACATCGCTGGGCAGACTGCAGAAGGAATCACTGGTGGAAATGTTTTAGTTTGTGCTCAGGGGAGTCCATGTGCATACATGGATAGACTGAAGAAAGGATCATTACTGGATATGTTTCACTTAGCGGTCGGGGGAGTGCTTGTGCATACCCGGACAGATTGCAGAAGGGATTGTTGGGGGAAATATTTTATTTGGTGGTCAGAGGAGTGTTTGTGCATACACAGAGCCCAGGAATTGTTGGGAGAAATGTTCCATTTGTTGATCGGGGGAGTGCTTTTGCATACATGAACAGGCTGCAGAAGAGATCATTAGGGGAATAGAGATGTAGATAGATAATGAATAAAGGCAGTTGTGCAAGTGAAATGCAGATATCAGGTCACTTCTGTGTTTGCATTCTCTACTTTGATGGGGTTTGTGACACTATGCTACCTGAATCAGCCTTTCCAGAATAGGCACACTTGTCTTCTCCAAGCCAGCTCCAGGAGATGCCCTGGCTACTCATGGAACCTGGGTTCCCTGGGTCAGAGTCAAGCCATTGACACCAGTATGTTGTTACTGATTTTACACTAATTGCGACATTGATCAACCAAATCTTTGGGACAATGTTTCTGCCTTTGTCACTTATGCATCTAATACTAATCAGATGGATGATTCAGTGAGATAAATGTTATTACTTGTACACTAATATATGTCGTGTAGAATTTAGGTGAGAGGAAGGGCTCAGTAATATACAAGTGTCATACTACTTTTATTAATTTACTCTGGTCTTTCTCTATAACAGGTGGCAATGACTCAGTCTTACATTACACCTGCCCCAGGAATGTAATGAATGTCTCTGCTCAACAGGTTATGTGCAGCAATTGTCACCTTTATCTGAGCACGATGAACCTTGCAGTAATGAAATCCAAGTCATTATCACATTATTAATTGACAGTGTGTGCAGTTACAATATAACACTGAGTCATTGTCACTTGTCAGGTAAAACCTTCAGTAGCTGTCACTGCTATTCACATTACTAGCTGTCATTATCACATTGTTGAATGCACATGCCAGATTTTGGTTTCTGTCATTGAGGAGTCATGCAGAAGTCTCCCCCAATTTCTTTCTTTTTTCCCATTATTTTTATCGTAAGATACAGATAAAGGTATCCATTGTGCTTATATGTTTCATATTTTTTGTGAATTACTCTCCTGTCACTCTCTGTCCCTTTAGATAAAATGTATTTAGGGCAGGGCAAGAGTCGTTAGGTTATTTCCCCCTTTGATTCCTTATATCCATTGCTGAATGGACAGATGGAAATGGAAAACGCAGAGGTAGGGAAGACTGCTGACACTGAAGTAAGTCATGGGACAGTGCTGGTATCAGCAGTCTGAGTGGGTAGTCAGCACTGGTATGGGACATTTTAGGTGTCCTTGAGTGCCATTGAAGCCTCATGCCTGTCCAGGTTTCATTAGTAGAGTGGCAGTCCTGAGCCTGCTTTTTTTTTCTTTACATGTGTCCTTTCTGTATCCCTGTGTCAGTATCCAATCATGCAGTATTTTGGCTAGAGCAAGAATGTTTTTGTTTACCACGATTTGTACCCACAGCCACTCTGTCAAGGTTTTTCTGGTTGGTAGATATGGCAGGGAAAGATGTCATCAGCTATCACAGTTTATGGCTCAGGTCATGAAATGTATTACATGATGTCCTTCAAGAATGCAACTGCAGTCATAACATGTGGGTTGTCCTGCCTCAGGCAGCCCTCGGTCGGCCGGATTCCAAAGTCTGGGTCCGACGTCGGCTGATGTCGCATTTCTCTCCGACGTCAGAGCAGCTGGAGTACATAAGCATCAGCCGACGCCATTTTCTTCAGTCTTTCTTGCCGCACGGTGCCCGAAGCAGAAGCAGTTCGCAAGTGCCGGTCGGTCAGCTCCTGTATTCTACGATACCGAAGTCATCAAAAAAGCTAAGTACCCTGTTGGGGACCTTTTCTTGCCTCAGCCGATGTCAGAAATTACTGAAAAAGTTAACAATTGTCTTTTTTGTGGTAAACAAATACCTCATAAGGATTTCCACTCTTACTGCCTCCCTTGCCTGGGCCCAGACCACAACGTCTCGGCCTGTGTAGCCTGTGCTCGTTTCAACAAGTGCACTCAGGCGCCGGGTGGAGTTCGCTGAAGATTTTTCGGCGATAATTTTGCTTACACCATGCCGTCGGACCTTCCGACATCGCAAACTCCCAAAAAGTGAAAAGACCGGGACCGACATCCTCGGCCCGCGTCTACCTCCAACTCCACGCCAAAACCTAGCGCGAGTGCTCCGGTTCCCTCTGAGACGATCTCTCCACCGCTCCAAACCGAAGACACCGCATTACCGACGACTCCGATTCCAGACATTACTCCGCCAGGTATAGATTTTCCTCCGGATACCGAAACCGAAGAAATGCCCGAGACCATTGCTGTAGACAAGGTCACTCCTGCACGTGGAGCTGCCAGGCCTCCTATGGCCATGTCTATTAAGGCCTACACTAGGGCTAAGGCAGCCAGCAAAACAAAGCATATTACTTCTAAATCCTTACCTCAGCCGACTCCGGAGACATAAATTATGTCCATGGCGGCTGATTTAATTTCCATGATTAGAGGTTCACAGGCCCATCCTGAGAGAGCATCCCAGCCTCCTCCTGATAAAAGGCCCCGGGTTGAACCCTCTGACCCTACTCCTTCAGATGAAGATTCTGAGGGCTCTGTCCACTCTAATAGCCAGGAAGAGCTCTTCCAGACCTATGAGGACTCGGATGCAGAAGATTCCATCCCTTAGGCCTCCCCTCCTGAGGATATTTCTTTTGGGGAAGTTCTGCACACCATGAGGGAACATTTCAAGTGGCAAGGTCAGGAATATTCTGATTCTAGGAAACGCCTGAGGACTTTCCTTAAGAAGCCTCAGCAAAGGCCCTTAGCTATTCCTCCTGTACTTGATGTTCTGGATGATTTGTATTCTGACTCTAGTGCTACCCCTGATTCTCTTCCTCCTGCTCCACCCAAGCCAGACTTGTATTACAGGGTCCCAGAAACTCATTCCCATTTATTCAGGGCCCATACTGCTGATTTGGAAACTATTTCACAGGGGCCTAAAGGAGTTTCAGCCTCCACCTCAAAAAATCCTTTGCCCTCCAACAGGGAAGCGAGGTCATTAGAGAGATGGTGCAAAAAGGTTTACACATCCACTACCTTATCTATGAGAGCTTTAAATTGCCTTTTTCATATGTTACAATATCAGGATTATCTCTTAGAAGATTTACAAAAAACATTAGCTTCTCCTGATCCTTTGGACAGGAAGACTTTGCAGGAAGCTGTACATAACACTCAGCAAGTAAGCAATCACTTCCTGCAGTGTGGATATGATGCACTGGAAGCTTCATGTAGGGCAGCTATGACAGGGGCAGTGATTCGTAGACATGCTTGGTTAAAAGATCAACCTCTACCAGATCATGTAAAAGCAAAACTTCTGGATGCACCTTTGGAAAAGAACAAGCTTTTTGGTGCAAATGCTAAGGATGTGTTAAAGACCATCGAAGAAAAAGCAAAATCAGTTCAGACTGTGAAAGATTTCCTCCAGGTTCAACCCCCCAGATTCAGTAGGAATTGGCCCTCAAGAAACTGGTCCTTTCCTAATCCAGAAAAGTTTCAAAGGGGTAAGAACAGACGTGGCCGAGGAAGAGGCCAATACAGGGGACGACAATGGCAGCCAGGAAACCAAAGAAGTGACGCAGGGGTTCCACCTGCCCAACAACCACAAACTCAATGACTTTCCTGTACTACCGCCTACCAGGGAACAACTAGAAGCTCCCTTGAGCGGGAAATTATCTCTGTTTGCAGAAAACTGGCACAGACTGACAAAGGACAAATGGATTTTGGACATTATAGACCGAGGGTACAGGTTTCATTTTCATACCTTACCAAGAAAACAAGGCATGCCAAACCTACCACAAAATCAGAGGGCAGAGGCTATCAAGCAAATCACTCTGCTGACTCGAATGAAAGCAATAGAAAGAGTTCCACAACAAGAACAAGACCAGGGTTTTACTCAAGACTGTTCCTTGTTCCAAGAAAAGAATCTCAATGGAGACCAATACTGGACTTGTCCGCATTAAACACCTTTCTCATAGTACCAAAGTTCAAAATGCTGACTCTACAGCAACTCCTTCCCATGCTGGGCAAGGAGTCGTGGCTGATTACTCTGGACCTCAAGGAGGCATACCTGCATGTCCCTATCAGACACAGCTGCAGAAGATACCTCAGATTTCTTGCAGGGCCAGAGCATTATCAATTCTCAGCATTGCCATTTGGCTTATCTACTGCCCAGAGTATTTACAAAATGCCTGGCTTCAGTAATTGCTCATTGCAGGCTCCAGGGTATACAAATTTACCCGTACCTGGACGACTGCCTCATACAAGCGGACGACAAATTGATGTTGACAAAAAACCTGGATTATGTCATATGATTACTTCAAGCTCTGGGATACACAGTCAACTTCCAAAAGTCAAGACTGCAGCCAACCCAGCAAATAATCTTCTTAGGAGCCAAACTAGACACAGCCTCTCAGATGGCTTACCTGACAGAAGACAAGCAAGAGAAGTTAACTCATTACATCAAAGGTTTAGCAAAACTCACCCAGATGACTGCAAGGAGATTCCTACAGGCCCTGGGTTACATGGCATCCTGCATTCTACTGGTTCCATTGGCAAAACTACACATGAGAAAGCTTCAATTGTACCTAAAAAGCATTTGGTCTCAATACAGCAACAACTTGGAGACAATCATACCACTCATTCCATGCCTACAAAAGGAATTCCTATGGTGGGCCTCGGTGAGCCAGGAAAACACAGGTATGTCATTCAAAAAAACACAGATAACACAGACCATGACTACAGACGCCTCAGACCTTGGATGGGGGGCGCACATGGAAGGCAGGTGTATACAAGGACAATGGTCTCCAAAGTAAACACATCTGCACATAAACCAAAAGGAAATGCTGGCAGTAATGCATGCCATCGAGGCTTTTCAACACCAACTCCAGCAAGGCCATTTAATGATACGGACAGACAACACCACTGTGATGTGGTACATAAACAAGCAGGGGGCACCCACTCTTACCCCCTTTGCAGACTGACAATGCAGCTTTGGGAGAAATCACTGAGCCTAAACATCCAGTTACAATCCCAGTTTGTTCCAGGAAAAGACAATGTGTTGGCGGACAGCCTAAGCAGGAATTTCACAGATCCACACGAGTGGAGGTTACATCCGAAGGCCTTCAGACAACTCACTTCGACATGGGGCAAGCCAGAAGTGGACCTATTTGCCTCTCACCTCAACCATCTTCCACCAAAATTTTGCACAAGGACATACCATCCAAAAGCTTGGAAAATAGATGCCCTCTCATTCAACTGGAACTCCCTAGCAATCTATGCATTCCCACCTCTGCCACTGATGACCTCAGTATTACTAAAGATCAAAGCAGAGAAGCCCAAGGGAATCATAATAGCTCCGGATTGGCCAAGACTACACTGGTACCCACTACTAAGGAGCATATGTCACACCAGGAGGTGGGCCCTCCCCCAGTGGCCTCTACTTTTGACTCAACACAATTTCGAAACACTGCATCCAAATCTTCAGACACTGCAGCTAACAGCCTGGGAGATCCCATAAATAACTTCAGCTTATCTCTCTCCAAGGAAGTTCAGTGGATACTAACAGAGGCTCGAAGACCATCCACCAGAAAAGTTTATTTAGCAAAGTGGAAAAGATTCAGCAATTGGAATACCAGCAAGGGATATGATGCATCATTGTTGAACATTCCACTCGTCTTGGAATATTTGGCAGATATGTTAAAGAACGGCCTCTCATATTCTTCCATAAAGATACATGCATCTGCTATTTCAGCTAGATACAACACTGATCCTCCTGTTTTCTCTCACCCCTTACTAAGACAATTCCACAGGGGAATCAAGAACATTAAGCCACCAAGAAAGGCCCCAGTGCCAGCCTGTGACCTCAAGTTTGTCTTAGAAAAACTGACTCTACCTCCATTTGAGCCAGCAGCTTCAGTTGACTTGCAATTTCTCTCATGGAAGACAGCTTTCCTGTTGGCAATTACATCAGCAAGAAGGGTTTCGGAGCTACAGGCCCTAATGGCAATACCACCCTTTATTATTTTTCATAGAGACAGGGTTTCATTAAGGACCAACCCTACTTTTATGCCAAAGGTGGTATCTAGGGTTTCTTTAAATCAAGCCATTCATCTGCCTGCTTTTTTCCCCAATCCTGAGAATAAGGGGGAAAGACTGTTGCAAACCTTGGACATTCACAGACAACTTCGATACTACCTGGACAGAACCAAGGCCAGTAGGAAGTCTGAACAACTTTTTGTAGCTTACGCCCCTGCAGTCCAAGGAAAAGCAATCTCAAAACAGACTATTTCTAAATGGATTGGACATTGCATCAGATTCTGTTATTCCTTTCATGGAAAGACTGTTCCAGCCAATGTCAGACCACATTCCACCAGAGCTACAGCCACCTCTACAGCATTCTTAAGAGGGGTGCCTACCAAGGACATTCTAGAAGCTGCTACATGGAGCTCCGTGCATACATTCTCCAAACACTACAATCTCCCTCTATACTCCAGATCCAGAGCATTCTTTGCTTCGGCAGTCCTGCAGGGTTTGATTGCCACACCATCTCTTTCCTAGAGCATACCTAAGCTATGGTATTCTACCACATGTTATGACTGCAGTTACATTCTTGAAGGACATAGTACAGTTTTGTACCTACCATAAATGTAGATGTCCGATAGACATGCAACTGCAGTCAGATTTTCCCACCCTCCATACCCCTCTATGCCTAGGGTCCACTCCTATCCCTGTTACTCTTAGCTGGGGATATCTGTTATGGTGTATTTGTTTTATTGCTCATTTATTTGTTTGGAATCCTGTTTTTGTCTTCCAATTTGATTACAGCCTTCCTTGGAGGGCACCTGACATCTGGGGCAAGAAACACTGAAGAAAATGGCGTCTGCTGATGCTTATGTACTCCAGCCGCTCTGACGTCGGAGAGAAATGCGACATCAGCCGACGTCGGACCCAGACTTTGGAATCCGGCCGACCGAGGGCTGCCTGAGGCAGGACAACCCACATGTTATGACTGCAGTTGCATGTCTATCGGACATCTACATTTATGGTAGGTACAAAACTGTACTTTTTTTATAATTTGGTAAATAGCTGTGGTAGGAATCATTTCAACATATTGACTAAGACTGCATTTTGAAGACAGTATTAGTACTTGCAAGATGGTAAAAGAACTTTGTATGCTGAACAATATGTATAGATATCACAGTTTATTTATAGCTCAGGTTATGAAAATTATTATATTTTTTCATATTTTAGCTAATAACTGGGGTAGGGAACATGTTAACTTGCTGTACAAGACCCACTTTTTATAGACAGTTTCAGTACTTGCAGAATGGTAAAAGAAGTGTATCTGTGCACTGTACACATGTACAGGTATCACAAATTGTTTGACTTAGGCCATGAAAATTATAATTTTCATTTTTTGGTAAATCATTTTGCTAGGGAACATATCAACATGCTGACTAAGAACGCGTTTTGAAAACAGTATTAGTACTTACAAAATGGGAAAAGTACTTTTTAGGACTAAGGTTATGAAAATGATGGTATTGTTTCATATTTTAGTGAATGACTTGGCTAAGGAAAGATGTCAATGTGCTAAGAAATACCTCATATCTGAAGTAGTTTACTTAATTTGGTCTTCAACCTGTGGGATACCGGATCTGAGCAGACAATTTCACTAGCATCTGCTCCGAGCTCCTCCCCTTACCCATAATACACCTCCACTACCTTCCAACCCCCAGATCTCATTTTCCGCAGCTTGCCGAAGCATCTTGATCTCCTGAGCTCTAAGTAGTGAGTGGGTTTTCTGCTTTTAAGCAGCTTTTTTCTCTTAAATTTTGAGTGTAACTGTTTAGTGTAGGTTCCCACTCCTCCTCCCCTCGTTGGTGAGTCATGTAATAGAACCTTTTTTGTACTTAGAGTTAGTAAGCGTGCTTTGCTTCCGCTCCCCCTCAGTGTGTTCTGTGTGACTTGAGTGTGTGGTGAGTGGTCTGAGTGAGAAAACTGGTAATTTTTTCTCTCCTTTTTTTCCCTTCTCTAGTGTGAGTGGCTTGGATAGAGGCATGGCTGATAAGCCTGTTTTCAAAAGGTGGACTGAGTGTGTCCATAAACTATCTCATGCAGATGGCCACACTCTTTCTGTGATGTGCTTGGGCATTGCCCACCTGAATACTGGTTGCACTGTATGTGTGGGTTTTAACCTGCATGCTATCAAGGACAGGAAGGCTAAGTTGGCCCTGAAAGGTCTTCTTCCCACTTCTGAGGCGTTTGCCTCATCCTCAGCTTCGGTCACAGCGGCTGCTGTTGCCATCTCTCCTTCCTCTCTTGCCCTTGTTCACCTCCCTTCTAGGCTGGGACTCAACCTCCCGTTTCAAAGCCTGTGGAAGTGGAGCAGAAAAGGGGCAGAGAGAAGGAGAGGGAGCCAAAATCTCACATACCAGAAAAACGTAAGAGGTCTCCAGACCTTCCTTCTCCCGCCAAAAGTCAGCCTAGGATCCATGACTCCCCTTGGCTCCGATCTCCGAGATTTTCCCTCTAGCCGGAGGAGACGCGTTCTCCATCTAGGGTCTCAGTTCCTTGACCTGCCAGGTCGTAGTCGTGGCCTTGTTGAGATCCACTCGCAGCTTATTGGAAGTTGACATGTATAAAATGATGGAGGTTCATTCGTACTCTGATCCAGATGGGGGTCTTGCCAGCCCCCTCTCCCTCTGAAGGGGGGAGCTCGCTTCCTTTTTTCACACAGATTTCTCCTTCTCCGATCCGTCCACCGGGTTTGGAGTACTCGGATCTGAGGATGGCCTTAGTCAGGGGGTCGGTGCTGATGGTACCTGCTTCTTTGACACTGACAGCTGCCTGGAGCGTGTCGGATCTGACCAGTTTGGATCCGAGCGGCTGTCTGAGCTGGAGCTTGGGTGTCAGATCCGAGGGAGTGGAACTTTTTTCATCGGCACCGGCGTTGTCGGGCCAAGTTCCCTCCCTTGAAGCTCCATCCACTTTGGTCCCGGCTCTGATTCTCATGTTGGATCTGGGGAGACCAGCTTCCTTATTGGTTCCCCAGGTGGTTCATTCTCCCTTAGCATTTGACGTGGTAGAAAGGGCTCTCTCCGCTGTATTGAGACCCCTGACTATCCCCTCGGATACTGCCCCAACCCCCTCGGCTCTTTCTACGAATTCCATCATTTTACCAGAGGGACAGCTCATGCTCGAGGAGCCCCAGATGGTTCTCCCTGAGGAACAAGTGGCTTGCGAGTTCCCCCTGCAGAGCCCCACAGGAGACGTGCCACGTAAGCATACGTGTAAGAGGAGGCACTTGGAATCCACCATGGAACAAGGGCTCCCAAATGGACACTATGGTGGCAGCAGCAGCCACAAAAAAGGAACTAGCCTAAAAGAGTTCCTCGGTTCATCCTCCTGACCGAGAGTTGCAGATGATGGACCGCTTAGGGAAGAGGGTTTATGCGTCAGCAACCTTTTCTATTAGGGAGCTGAACTACCTGGCCCACGTTACGAGACTCCAGCGTGACCTGGTCAAGGAGCTGGATGAGTCTCACCCTAAGTTCATGTCACAGGAGGACGGGGTCTCGTTGTCCGCGAGGATGGCCACTTTGAAAGCAGTCTCCAACACGTCCATGTGATTCCTCTCACATGCTACTGAAGGAGCGGCTAGGGCGGCTGGGTCCGGCATGTCCATGAGGTGCAACACCTGGCTCAGACTGTCAATTTTCGGAATCTTTCAAGGCATCCTTTGCCAACGCTCGTTATGACAGCTGTACTCTCTTTGGTAAGACCGTCAAAGAGACTTTAGTCCAGAGTGAAAAGGATGGGAAGACACTGTCTGCCATCAGAATCCACTTCTCAAACCCTCAAAGATCCTTTTCCTGGAATCAGAGAGGGTAAAAGAAGATGTGGTTCCAGAAGTCACAGTATTCCCGGGACACACAGGGCTCTTCTTCCCCCAGAGGCAGAGGAGGACAGGATAGACATCTTCCCAGAGGCAGAGGGGCTCCATGGAATTTTGGGTCTCGAGAACCTTTCTCGGACAGGCAAAGACAGCAACCATGAGGGATTTCCCGACTGATCTACTCTGGAGGCAGTCGGGGGATGATTGTCATTGCACCTGGCAGCATGGGAGTCCGTAACATCAGACTGCTGGGTGCTTCAGATCATATCCAGAGGATACACTATCCCCTTTGTGGTTCCTCCCAAACTTCTCAAACACCTCCCAGATGTACCACCCATGCAAAGGGAGGCAGCAACACAGGAAATTTCCAAGCTGCTAGGAAAACGAGCCATCGAACCCGTCCCCCCAGATCAGTCCGGATCAGGCTTCTACTCCATGTTCTTTTAGGTGCCAAAGAAAATGGGGGACTTGAGGCCCATACTGGACATATCTACCCTTAACCTGTCAGTTGCCAAAGAAAAATTCCGGATGGTCACACTACAGTCCATCATGCCGTACTTGCAAGAGAGTGACTGGATGTGCTCGTTAGACCTCCAGGATGCTTACTATCACATAAAGATGCACAGAAGCTCCAGGAGGTTCCTCCGCTTCTGGCTAAGAGTCAATCATTACCAATTTCGAGCCCTACCCTTTGGACTCACTACAGCCCCCAGGGTGTTCACCAAAGTGATGGCAGTAGTAGCGGCTCACCTGAGACGCCAGGGGATTCAGGTCTATCTGTACCTGGATGATTGGCTCTTCACTGCTCCCACCAGGTGACTACCATTTCAAACCAGGGATTATTTCTTAAAGCTTGCTCTGCATTTGGGGATCACAATCAGTGCATCCAAATCACTTCAAAAGCTGGTCCAGGTGATAGACTACATTGGAGCAAGGATAGACACCTTACAGTGCAAAATCTTCCTGACCTCGGAGAGAGTACAAAACCTGCAGGTGCATTTCTCTCTGATCTACTGTTCTCATCTTCCATCAGCAAAATCAGTGTTGAGGTCCTTAGGTTCAGTGACAGTGACCATAACACTTCTTCTGTGCACCCGGTTGCATATGAGAATTCTACAGTGGACACTAGCTGTACAGTGGTCCCTGTTGGAACTTCCATTATTGTATCCAGTACACCCCAGTCGAGTCTATCGGTCATCCCTTCTGCGGTAGATGTGCTGTCTGGAGATCTTGGAGGGACGACCCTTTGTTTCAGCCCCTGTCCAAACCACAGTGACCACAAATGCCTCCCAACTCGGGTGGGGGGGGCATGTTCGGGCACGTCAGTCCAAGGCCTGTGGTCCCCTGTCGAGACCAGCTTGCACATAAACATTCTAGAGATGAGGGTGGTCCTTTTGGTGTTGTAGGCCCTTCATGCATTTCTTCCTCTGGGAATCATTGCAATTCAATCAGACATGTCAGTGGTCTGGTATATCAACAAACAGGGAGGGACCAGATCAGTGCCCCCTTTGTCACGAGGCCATGAGAGTGTGGGAATGGGCAGTCTCCAACGGTCGCTTTCTCATGGCAACACACATTCCGGGGCAGTCCAACATTCTAGCGTACAGGTTATGTCGGATTATTCTGATGCCTTACGAGTGGTCTCTGAATCTTTCAGTAGCAGAGCAGATCTTCCTGGAGTGGGGTCAGCCTTGTTGCGATCTCTTCGCATCTCTTTCCAGTGCAAAGTGCAGTGAGTTTTTCACTCCGAATCCTCTGCCGGGGGAGTCCTCCAGAGATGCTCTAGTCTCTGTATGTTTACCCTCCAGTACCTCCTATTCTGAGGTTTCTACAGAAAGCTCGTCAACTGGGGAGCAAAGTGATCCTCATTGCCCCGTTTTGTTCTTGCCAGATATGGTTTCCCTTCCTTTGGTCTCATCTTCTGGCTCCACCCTGGATCTTGGATCACATTCAGGATCCGATTTCACACCCATCGGGGGTTCCTCACCCGACCCTAGACAGTTTGAAGCTCACGCCTGGCTGCTCCAGTTCCCATGATCGCTTGGACTCCTGGATTATCCTCTTCAGTTAGGTCTATACTGGTAGCTGCTCATAAGTCTTCAACCAGGAAGGTTTACCGCAGCAAATGGAAATGTTTCTCATTTTGGGCTTCTCATAGAAGTTTAGACCCTTTCAGGGCTCTTATTTCTGCCATTCTTGATTTCCTAGCCAATATTTTTCAACAGGGAGCGAGTTCTTCTACTGTCAAAGTTCAATTGGCTGCCATTTCTCATTTTCATGTGGGTGAGAATTCTGCCTCCCTGGCCTCCTCCAGACTGTGTAAGGCCTTTATCAAATTTACTTTTCTGTTACGCCCTCCGGTCAAGGATCCTGTTCTCCCGTGGGACCTTACTATGGTTCTTCAAGATTTGATCATTCCACCTTTTGAACCTGCTGTAAGCACAGATCTTAAATTTTTATCTTGGAAAACAGCATTCCAGGTGGCTATCACTTCTGCTAAAAAGGTTTCAGAACTGCAAGCTTTGTCCATCAAAGTTCCATACATGATTTTCCATAAAGATAGGGTTTCCCTTCGGACCAATTCATCTTTTCTTCCTAAGGTGGCATCACAAGTTAATATCAATCAGACAATTAATTTACCTGTCTTCTTCCCTAACTTTGCTAACAAAATGGAATACAAACTCCACTTGTTGGATGTTCATAGACAGTTATGATTTTATTTACACAGGGCCAAAAACTTCTGTAAGTCCGATCAGTTGTTTGGGTCCTTCTCTAAACCATTTTTGTGTAAACCTATCTCCAAGGTCATTATTGTAGGTGGATTTCCTTGTGCATCCTTCAGGTCTGTAAGGGATAAAGGTATGTCTACTCCAGGTCAGGTGAAAGCTCATTCCACTAGGTCCATGGCTACTTCTGCGGCCTTTTGGTCTAGAGTATCATTGGATGACATTTGTTCTGCAGCTACTTGGTCCTCATCTCATTATTTCTCACTACAAATTGGATTTGACTTCTAGAAGGATAGCATCCTTTGGTTCCGCGGTTCTCTGGAATATCCTTCCATGAGGACCACCCAGGAGTTTAGTATCTGGGGACTCTGTCCCACAGGTTGAAGACCAAATGAAGTAAACTACTTCAGATAAAGAAGTTATGTAATCAGTGTTCCATCTGAGTAGTTCTACTTCATTTGTCTTCAACCGTCCCTCCCTCCTTCCCCCTGACCTTGTCATATGAACAGCGTACAGGCTGCAGTTGTAGGTCATAAAGTATGTTTTCAGGTTGGGTTGTCAGTGTAAGGGTCAGCAAACTCGATCTGGGGGTTGGAAGGTAGTGGAGGTGTACTATGGGTAAAGGGAGGAGCTTGAAGCTTTAAGCAGATGCTAGTGAAATTGCCAGCTCGAATCCGATACGGATCCGGTATCCCACAGATTGAAGACAAATGAAGTAGAACTACTCAGATGGAGCGTTATGGTGAGTACATAACTTCTTTTTTTAAGAAAGTATTAGTCCTTACAACGTGGTAAAAGAATTGTGGCCTTGCGCTGTACACATGTACATATATCACAGTTTATTTAGGGCTTATGTTATGTAAATTCTGAATTTTTTTTTTATATATTTTGGTGAATAACTTTGCAAGGGAACATGTCAGTGTGCTAAGTAATACCTCATTATGAAGACAGTGTTAATAATTCCAACATGGTGAAAGAACCGTGTCTGTATGTTGTACGCATGTACATATATCAGAGCTTGTTTAGGACTTGAGTTATGGAAATTGATTTTTTCATAATTTGGTAAATAACTTTGCAAGGGAGCATGTCAGTGTGCTAAGTAATACCTTATTTTGAAGAGAGTATTAATAGTTCCAACATGGTAAAATTACCTTGTCTGTGTGTTGCACACAAGTACAGATATCAAAATTTGTTTGGGACTTAGGTTATGGAATTTATGAAATTTTTCCATATTTTGGTAAATAACTTTGCAAGGGAGCATGTCAGTGTGCTAAGTAATACCTCATCTTGAAGACAGTATTACTCCTTACAACATGGTAGAAGAATTGTGTCTGTGCACTATACACATGTACAGAAGAACAGTGTCTGTGCACTATACACATGTACAGATATCACTTTGTTTAGTCTTGTAGGATTATGAAAATTATACATTTCCAATACTTTTCATTATTATGCCCATATCTTTGCAAGGGAGCATGGTGATGACACAAACGGTGCATCATTTTGAAGCTGACATTGAGACACACAACTTGTACACTGATGTGTAGCCTCTGTCTGTTACAGGTGGTGAGATATTATGCTTTGTTTATTTATGAATTATGATAAATACTGTATTAGTCATATTTCTGGGAATATCTCCGTAAAGGAGCATCACACAGTAAGAATGCATTTTAAAGTTGACATTCATACAAACTAAATGCAAATTGTATGGGTCTACATGGTACATTGATCAAGGTATTGTGCTTTGTTTTTCCAAAAAGGTAAAAAATATGCACAATATCAGCATTCCTTGCAAATATTTAATAATGACTTAGATATGCACCATCAACATTTATGTGTCTACTGAACAACTTTTGCATTTACATTTTTAGTGTAGCTCTTAGAGTTATGAGCATTTGTTTTCTGTATGATATTACAAATAGATTTTCTGAAAATGAGCTCAGGCTGCACTGTTGTTCCTATGTTGGAAGTAAGCAGGCAACATTTTCTGAGCTGCTCCAGAGTGAATGAGTTAAAGAATGTTGTGGCAACAAATAGTTTTTCCTTAGTGATGGAACATTTGAATGCTTCCCATATTAAAACACAATGCATGCCAGCATATTTTTTATACTCTAGGCATTGGCTATTTCAACAAGAAAATTAACAGATGTCCTTCCATTTCACTGTTGCAGTATTATTCTGCCAAGGGTGGCCCAATGTGGGGCCAGTATACCAAAGCCTTTAGATTGCTTTAAGGTACCGTCGTATGTCAAACGTATGCTTGACATGTATAGCATAGGGCATAGCATAAAGGTAATATCCAGACATACCATCCTCTGAGGCTTCTTTGCCACCAGTCCAAATGCCATCTTTTGATCGTCGGTCTGAATGCCCATTTTGTCACCCTTCTCTCTCAGGCACTGTTGACAGAAGTTTCAGACATGGGATGGGGTGCATCATTTGGCTCTGTAAAGGTGCAGGGTCCTTGGTCGCCTCAAGAGCTCATTTGCTTGGCTCTTCAAGCTTTTCACCCTCTGTTATCCCCAGGATCTCTCAAGGTGTTTACAGACAATACCACAGTAATGTGGCATGTCAACAAGCAAGGGGGGGGGGGTGATCTTACCTCCTTTGCTGGATGGCTGGTCTAGTTTGGGAACTAGCTATTTAGTACCATGTGACTCTTCAAGCAGTCTATGTTTCTTCAGGTCAGAACATTGTGGCAGACTCTGAGCTGGTCCATAACACAATCCCACGAGTGGATGCTTCACAGGGATGTGTTTTGGAACATTGTCAACCCATGGGGTAGTCCTCAAGAAGATGTATTTGCCTCCCCTCTGAACAGACAACTTCCTATCTTTTTTGCCAGAGTCCCAGGTGCTCTGGTCTGAAAGGTGGAGACCCTCTCATTTTCTTGTAAGCGGATGTTTCTTTGTCTTTCCTCCCCTTCCCTTATTCCAAAAGGCCCATTCAAAATATAACAGGATACTCCCAAAATCTTGCTGGTAACGCTGTCTTGGCCCAGACAGCAGTGGTTCCCTCTTCCTCTGCATTTAGCCAAAGGCAGTCATCACTAGTTATTCACAGGGTGAATCTACTCACACAAGACAAGGGATCTCTCATCCCATCCTCACCTGTCCACTTTTCAGCTGACACTGTGGGTGGTGGGATTTTGATTCCATACAAGCATCTTTTTTCTGATGACATGCTTAGGGTCCTGCAGGAGGCCAGAAGCCCCCAACTAGGAAATCTTACTTATCCAAATGGAAGAGGTTTTCTGTTTGGTGTCTTTCTTGTAAGTTGGATCCACTTTTTGTGGATGTCCCTTTGACTCTGTCTTATCTGTGTGAATTTCTCAGTGCTGGGTTGGTTTATTCTAATGTTAACTCAGTCACTCTGGAACAGCTCAGAAAAAGCTGCCTGCTTAATTCCACCATAGGAACAGCAGTGCAGCCTGAGCTCATTTTCAGAAAATCCATTTGTAATAACATACAGAAAACAAGTGTTCATAACTCTTTAACTATAAGAGCTAGACTAAAAATGTAACTGTGAAAGTTGTTCAGCAGACACTGACTTTTTCAACACTGTAAATGTTGATAGTACATACCAAAGTCATTATTAAATATTTGACAAGGAATGTTGATATTGTGCATATTTTTTACCTTTTTGGAAAAGCAAAGCACAGTATCTTGGTCAATGTACCATGTTGACCCACACAATTTGTATTTAATTTGTTTGTATGAATGTCAGCTTTAAAATGATACCTTAATCATTACTGTGTGATGCCCATTTACGGAGATATTCACAGAAATATGATTAATATAATATTTCTCATAATTGATAAATAAGCAAAGCATATCATCTCAGCACCTGTCCTGTAACAGAGCCTACATATCACTATAGAAGTTGTGCATCTCAATGTCAGCTTCAAAATGATGCATCATTTGTGTCATCCCTATGCTCCCTTGCAAAGATATGGGCATAATAATGAGAAGTATTGGAAATGTATAATTTTCATAATCCTACAAGACTAAACAAACTGTGATATCTGTACATGTGTAGAGTGCACAGACGGTTTTTACCATGTGGTAAGGAGTAACACTGTCTTCAAAATGAGGTATTACTTGGCACACTGACATGCTCCCTTGCAAAGTTATTTACCAAAATATGAAAAAAATCATAATTTCCATAACCTAACTCCAAAACAAACTTTGTTATCTGCACATGTGTACAACATACGGGCACAGTTCTTTTACCATGTTGGAACCAGCAATATTATCTTCAAAATGCAGTATTACTTAGCACATTCAGATTCTCCCTTGCAAAGTTATTTACCAAAATATGAAAAAAAATAATTTCCATAACCTAAGCCCAAAACAAAATTTGATATTTGTACATGTGTACAATGTACAGGCACAGTTCTTTTACCATGTTGGAACTATCAATACTGTCTTTAAAATGAGTTACTTAGCACATTGAGATGCTCCCTTGCAAAGTTATTTACCAAAATATGAAAAAAATTAATAATTTCCATAACCTAAGTCCAAAACAAAAATTATTTGTACATGTGTACAATGTACAGGCACAGTTCTTTTACCATGTTGAAACTATCAATATCCTCTTCAAAATGAGGTATTACTTAGCAGATTCAGATGCTCCCTTGCAAAGTTATTTACCAAAATATGAAAAAATCATAATTTCCATAACTTAAGTCCTAAAAAATGATATCTGTACGTGTACAACATTCGGACCCAGTTGTTTTACCATGTAGACACATATGATTATAAATATACACATTCTTGGTGTAGCCAACATAATGCTGAATAGGTACATGTAAAGAGAAAAAAGCAAGGTAAAGACCGCCACTCCACTAATGAACCTAGGGCAGGCATGGGACTTCAGTGGCAGGTAAGGCCATCTGATCTGTCCGATAGGTGTGCTGGCCACCCACTCAGACAGCTGATACCACTGCTGTCTCACAACCTACTTCAGTGTCAGCAGTCTGTCTTACCTATGCCCTTTCTCTTTACGTGTGTCCATTCAGCAATGGACTTAAGGGATCAAGTTCTGCATTACTAAGCCCTTCCTGTCATCTAAACTCTACACATGCCTGATAAAAGCAAAATAAAAAAAGAAGTATTGCAGGATGGTTACACACATAAGATTGTACGTGGTAGCACTCTCCTGAAACAGTTGTTCTATTTCAGCATCTTTACCAGCTCCTTACTACAGTTATTTGCCAAACTCAGAAAAATATATTTTACACAACACATTTCATAATAGAGTTTTACTTACCATACTGGTCCTACTTGGTCATGGATGTTTTCCATTCTTATCACAAGCTGCATGTTACCAATCCTGCATAGCTCTCCTCACACCATTGTGGAGGTCGGTCAAGAACAACGCAATGCCCTCCTCAGTTAGGTGAACGCCATCCCTTCTGAACAGGTGAACCTCTTCCCCGGTGATGCTGTCATGACAGATTGTAGATCCACCAACTCTATGCATCAAGCCATGCATGAACCCATTCTGTAAACATCTGGCCTTGTGAGCTGCCAGTTGACTGTTTGCTGTTTTCCATATCTGTCGAGGAATTATATCACACCACACACAGTGACAGCATGGCCACCATGACTGCAGGTGTTCAAAAATTGCTCTGATTTGAAACCGTAGCCTTCCGAGTGGTTGACTAATGACATCATTCCCTCCAATGTGCAGCACAAGAATGTCGGGCTCAGGGTAGATGAAATACTTCTATTCCAACAACTGCAGTACTCCTCCAATGCATACCTCTTCTTGCAATCCATTATACCTTCACACTGGATGTGGTGAAGCTCAAGTTGTACTAGATTTCAGTTACAGAGGCATGGCTGGCAGCCCAGTGAATGTAGGAATGGCCACATACCCACACTCTCACTTGTCATTCTCCTGCTCATGAAGCCATGTCAGAAGTTGGATGAACCTGCACAGGAAAGAAAATGCAAACAGATTACTACTGATGTTTGACCCATGTATTGCAAGACTACATATATCTGTGTTTCATATGCATTACCTGGTTAGCCCACCCAAATCTTCCATCCTATCCACAGGGGCAGTATTCTTTTCATTAGGTACATAAATGGTGATGACGCGCAGAGGTACATACCTACCACCAGTGAAAACAGCAAATTACACACAATGACTAACAAGGGGGTACAGAAAGGGCACGTGTAAGTGGAAAAAGCAGGGTAAAGACCGCCATTCCACTAATATGCTGAGGACAGGCATGGGGTTTCAGGTCGTGGGCATCTGAAGTGTCCCATACCAGCACTGGCTACTCACTCAGACTTACTTACATGTGTCCTTTCGGCAATGGCCATAAGGAGTGAAAGGAAGGAGCTAATGTAAACCCTCTTGCCCTGACCTACATACATTTACTACACCTGAAGGGGAGGGAGACTGAGTGGAGAGCTACACCAAGACAACATGTGAAAAGACCAAGACTTACCCAGGCTTTGTCTTTTTGCATGTGTCCTTTCCCGGAGGGAAACATTGCGTCACAGTGGCATCCCCAAGGCCATGCTTACCTAGCACAGCAGCACGATTAGACTGAGCTGAAGTGTCTCCAAGTTCCCAACTGCGATCCAGGTGGATCATAAGATCAATGGTGGCTGGGTATGCCCCCCGTGATGCATCCACCAACACAAGATTCTGAGATGGGACAGCTTAGGGTTTTGGCTACTCCCTTTTCAGTGATTCCCAGCACATCTTTTGAAGGGAGCAAAGTCATCATAGTGGCACCCGTGAAACCATGCATATCCTAGGCATATTTTGGGTACAAACAGCTGTCTCTATGCAGCTATCTACATGATTGCTCAAGGTTTCTGTGAACAATTCCACATGGGCAACTGTGTTCTCAGGGTTTAGTGGGAGCTTGGAACTCTGACAGACTTTCACGTAGTCTGGTCTGGGAGGCATTATAGCCTTGTATTGCCTGGGTGCTCTATGTGGTCTAAAACCAAATCTCAGTAACTGTGTAGATGTCTATATTCTCCAGTACAAGAGAGATTGCAGGGAGTGATGCTTCCTGATGTTCTTAGTGTTTCACTGTTGCAGTCATCACATTTGGGTTATCTGCCTGCAGGTAGCCCTCAGCCGGCCTGAATACCAGAGTCTTCAGATTTCTGCGTCTGATGCTGTCGCTTCTTCCTTGACGTCAGGTTGTCAGGGGTATAAAACATGCAGCGGATGCCATTACATCAGTCTTTCTTGCTGTGCAGTGCCTGAAGCAGAAGCAGTTCGCAAGTGCCGGTCGGCCTACTCCTGAAATTTTCGTTTGAGTTTCAGACAAAGTCTTCAAAAAAGCTAAGTACCCTGTTGGCGATCCTTTTTCTTACTCTAACCGATGTCAGTAAAAGTTAACAATTGTCTTACCTGTGGAAAGCAAATACCTCATAGAGATTTTCTTTCTTACTGCATCCCTTGTTTAGGCCCAGACCACGACTTCCCTCATTGTCGGTTTTGTGCCTTGTTCAACTCCCGAACTATTCGTCGTCGGGATATTTTTGCAGCTAATTACTTTCGTACTCGATCTGTGTATTCTGAAATGGCTTCATTAAGGTGTCCAACTACAGATCTTCTGAAAAAATGTAAGGATAAAGACAGAGACAGACCGCATAGGTCCAAAACTGCCGATGACGCTTTCATTAAGCTAGTCACCAGTCTGCCGGTACTCACTGAGGTGCTTTCGCAGCCCCTGATACCCACTACTTCAGATTCGCAGGCCTCTACTGAGACCCATTCAGAGTCCGGTGTGCCGCGAGATGCTTCTTCGACTATGGAACCTGCGGATGCCTCTACCTTGGATGGGTTCGGAGCCACTGTGCAGGCACCAGCTTCTGAGGGTGTATTCAGGCCTACAGACATTCATATTAAACCGACACCATCATTTTCATCCAGGCCAAAATCTCGCACTACGCCTAGAAAACCGATGACCAAACTGCAGGCTCAGACCCATATGCCTGAAAAACAAATGCTTAGAATGGCTGAAGACCGTACCTTAATTAGGGGAAGCCAGCCTTCCCCCTCTAAGAGACCTAGAACTGATTTTCTTTCAGATTCTTCTGATCAGGAATCTGATATTTCTACTCTTTCTGATTACCAAGATTTGCCCTTATCTACTTATGAGGATTCTGATGCAGAGGATTCTATTCCCTCTGCATCCCCTCCAGAAGATTTTTCTTTCAGTGAAATCTTGCATACTCTTAGGGAGCATTTCCACTGGGAAATCCAGGAGTACTCTGAGTCCAAAAAGAGACTTAGGGAATTCTTACTCCTACCTCAACACAGGCCTTTAGCTATCCCTCCTGCTCTGGACATTGTAGATGATGCTTTCTTGGAATCTAGCCTTACCCCAGACACTTTACCTCCAGCTCCTAGAAAACATGACGGGTACTACAGAGTACATTACTCTCACAAGTTCCTCTTCAAGAATCCTTCTGCGGATTCAGAGACCATTTCTCAAGAACCAAAAGGCATTAAGGCCACTGCTGCCAAAAATCCTACCCCTTCTGATGGAGATTATAGAGCCTTGGATAGATGGGATAAGAAGGTATACACTTTGGCCATTAGGGCTTTAAATTGCCAGTTTCATATGTTAAAGTATCAGCAACATATTATGGGACTACTTAGACAGAAAATGTTGTTGATTCCTGACTGTGCTAAACACAAAGGATTGCAAGATTTAATGCATTCTGCAGAACAAGTTGGTAAACATACTTTGCAATGTGGTTTTGACACTTTAGAAGCATCTTGCAGGGCTACTGTCACTGGGTCTGTACTTAGAAGGCATGCTTGGCTTAAGGAACAAAACCTGCCAGATCATGTTGAAGCTAAATTACTGGATGCTCCCTTAAACCAAGACCGCATTTTTGGCAACAAAGCAGAAGTCGTCCTCAAAAGAATGGAGGAAAAAGCTAAATCTATGCAAACTGTTAAAGATTTCCTACAGGTACAGCCTCCCAGATTCAGTAGGCATTGGCCTTCAAAGAACTGGTCCCTTCCAGACCCAACCCAGGAACAGCAGACCACCTAGGCTACAGTCTCAGATTATGCACAGATCTAAGCAGTGGGGGGGGGGGCTTTCACTTCCAAAGCAGGGACTAGTAAGCCACCCCCCCTACAGAAAAATGGCACAATGACTTGACCTTAAACAAAAAAAGCCCTGCTCTCCTACCTGCTCAAAATATTCAACCTCTTGAAGAACAAATGGGGGACTGCAGAGGTAGACCTGTTTGCCTCCCCTCAGAACTACCAGTTGAACAAATTCTGCACCAGAACTCCCAACAGTCAAGCTTGGAAAGTGAATGCCCTGTCCTTTACCTGGGAAAACCTCTCAGTTTATGCCTTTCCCCCTCTGCCTCTCCTCTCGAAGGTTCTACTAAAGATCAAACAGGACAATCCACGAACAATACTGATTGCACCAGACTGGCCACGCCAGCACTGGTACCCCCTCTTGCGCAGTATGACACTGCTACAACCATGGCACCTGCCTCAGACCCCTTCCCTGCTGTCCCAGCAGGTGAGCCAGATTCTGCACCCTCAGCTTCAAACCCTGAACCTTGCAATCTGGCTAATTCCTTGAGCTCTCCTCTAGCATCCCTCAGTAAGCAGGTACTGGATGTCATTCTGAAGGCAAGGAGGCCTAGTACTAGAAAATCCTATGTTGAAAAGTGGAAAAGATACTGTTCCTGGAGCCAGGCTCAGGGGATGGGCACAACGGTGCCCAGCTTACCTCGTATTCTACAGTACTTAACAGAAATGCTCCACAAGGGCCTATCCTTCTCGTCAATTAAAATTCATGCCTCTGTCATTTCAGCACATTAAAATACTGAGCCACCCCTCTTCTCTCACCCCTTGCTAAAGCAATTCCTTAGAGGGGACAAAAATTTAAGACCCCCCCCCCCCAGGACAGCTCCCACTCCAGCCTGGGACCTTAACTTTGTATTGGAAAAGCTCACTCTAGTACCCCTTTGAGTCAGCTGCTACAGCAGAGTTGAAATTCCTTTCTTGGAAAACAGCCTTCCTTCTAACCATCACTTCAGCTAGAAGAGTGTCTGAATTACAGGCCCTCATGGCAGTGGAACCCTTCATTGTCTTCCATGCGGACAAGGTTTCCCTTAGGACTAATCCATCCTTTATGCCCAAGGTGGTGTCTACTATGGCATTAAATTAGTCCATTCATTTGCCTACTTTTTTCCCTAATCACCAAAACAAAGGGGAACGAATACTGCACTCTCTGGACGTGCACAGACAACTTAGATTCTATTTGGACAGGACTAAGCTTATCAGAAAATCTGAGCAGCTGCTAGTTAGGTTTTCAGCAGGGGCAGAGTGGAAGGCAATTTCAAAGCAAACAATTTCCAAATGGATAGCCCATTGCATTTATTTCTGCTACAAGCACCATGGAAAACCTACCCTACAAGGGGATAAGATCACATTCCACCAGGGCTGCATCTACCTCTGCAGCATTTCTCAGAGGAGTCCCTACCAGGGACATCCTAGAAGTTGCTACTTGGAGCTCTGTACATACCTTCACTAAGCATCACCACTTGCCTATCTTTTCTAAATCCAGAGCTGGATTTGCCACTGCAGTCTTGCAGGGATTAATAGCTGGCCCTAATGCTCTTTAACTTCTTCCTCCCTTCCTTAGCTTTGGGAATCAACCTAAATGTGATGACTGCAACAGTGAAACACGAAGAACATAGTACAGTTGTGTACACTTACCATAAATGTAGATGTTCGAGTGTATTCACTTTTGCAGTCCTGGTTACCCTCCCTCCAGCCCCCTGACTTCTCTTGGTTCTACCTCTCGTTCTTGTTGGTATATTTATTTATTTTTTCTTGGGTATTTGCTTTTTGATGGGGGTTTACCATACCATTTAATTGCTTCCTATTGTGGGGGCACCTGACATCTGGGGCAAGAAAAACTGATGTAATGGCTTTGGCTGCATGTTTTATACCCCTGACGTCAAGGAAGAAGTGACAGCATCCAACGCAGAAATCCGAAGATTCTGATATTCAGGCCGGCTGAGGACTACCTGCAGGCAGATAACCCAAATGTGATGACTGCAACAGTGAATACACTCGAACATCTACATTTATGGTAAGTGTACACAACTGTACTTTTTTACTCCTGGCATTAAGCAGTAACATCTTTAGATTACTCCAACTCAGTTTAGCGATGAGTGTAGGTTTATCAAAATGGTACTACCTGCAAAAGGTATTCATGATGTCATTGCCACATTACAAAAAAAAAAAGAGCCTCTGGAGTAATGGAGCTGTGACCATGCCCCATTCTGGTGTCAATCAAGGTGGGAACATTCCCACCTGTGCAGTCCCAGCCTTGGAGTGATCTTTTTCGAATTAAGCCACTTTTAGTACCCCATGCATATTGCCAATGACATTACTAGCCAACTCTAAATTAGTACTATTCAATAATTATATATAAAACTCAATATTGTACTACAGTTTATACTATAAAAAAAAATACAACTGAAAAACGCTTTCAAAAATATTGGGACTTCATAGAAGTGGACTAGACAACAGTAAATAATACTAATAATACTCCCTGCTTAAAAGACCTGAAGAGATTTGTTGAAGGCATAACCAAAGTTCCTTAAATCCTGTAAACCTGCATCAAGCAGTCCCATGAAAAACCATAGAAAAAAGTTTAAACATTTTGTTAATGTGCAGCACATAAGCAAAAGTACACAAACCTACATAGTCAAAATAAAATCTGTAAAAGTAGCAACATCAGAAAAAGGAAATGACTACAGCGAAAAGCAGACTACACCTTGGTAATGAAAAGCTGAGGCAAAATGCAGGGCACCATGTCTCAATGCAAGGAAATGACTACAGCAAAAAGCACACTACACCTTGGTAATGAAAAGTTGAGGTAAAATGCAGGGTACCATGTCTCAATGCAAAGGAAATGAAAAGCTAAACCAGATGAAATAAACTGAAAGCATATCTGCAGTATGCCTTTTAGGAAGCAAAACACTAGTTTAGCGACGTGGCATCTGTCACCCCATTGATCATTAGGGTTAATTCGGCTGATCTGGCTGCGTAAGACCTTTACTATGCGTGATTGTAGAAAAATGACTGACAAATTTTAATGTGCATAACTACAAGACCTCGTATAGGAAAAAATGACTGACAAATACTTAAGTGTGCATAGCCACAGGATCTCTTGCAGAAAAAGTCTAATCTATCCGTCCATCCACACTCCTTTTCCCCATTTTTACACATGAGGTCGGAGTGTCATTTCAACATTGACAATCTAGAGCTAAGGTTTACACCACCTGGTGGCTATCCCTGTCGCAGTTGTTCTTACACACCATACAACTGAATGCACACTCACACCCATGTCGAAGTCCAGTTATATGTAGACATAAGTAAGACAACAGTGGTGGGACAGATTTGGGTGGTTTGCAGTAGGACAGCAAGGGTGGTACTATAGGTTAATTTTGCCCCAAACGGTTTGCACAAAGTAAGATAGTTACTGAGAAAGCAAATAATTCACAGCTATATTGGCACTGTCCAGTACAAAATTCATAAGGTTGTCAGCAGTGGGATTCATATAAATGCCTAGAAAAATATACCGACTGCCTCTGTTTAAGAGAATGCATATTATGGGGTGAGGTTTAAGAAGGCCAAAAATAAAACACACAAATATCAAATGCAAGGAAAGCTATACTGGGAAATCACCATCTTCTTTCCACTCACTCTTCTGGAATACCTTTGGTACTACTTACTGGAAAAATTATGCCACATTTCCAGAGTGAACTAGACAATGCTTTGCAGAATAGCATTAGAAGAAGTAGATTGAAGAGTACTACCAGAATGCAGCTGATCATCAGCTAGACAGGAGAAAGGCAGAATGAAAATAAAAAATTAAAAAACGAGCAGTGGTGCCACCATGCAAAAGTGACCTGCACACATCTAGTTTCAAAATACTAAGTAAAGATTAAAAGTAATCTGAATATATTATTTAAAAATACACTTGCATCTCCTTGCTGTGACTGTTTCACCAGCAACCGTTGCTATGGGAACGGTGCACAGGAACAAAGCTACAACTGTTGTGAGCACAGCTGATCGCTTACCTGAAAAATGCATGAACTAATTTTGTTTTTAATTTTTTAGCTACAGATTTGCCCACAGTTTCAAATAGACTATCAAAATAGTTACCTTACCATAAATCAGTTTGTGTAATGCAAAACTGGAGAAACACTTTGTTAGAACAAACAGTGAGCGAAGGTAGCAGTCGGGAATGAAAGCTGACGGTATCTGCTTTAGTAAAGCGTTTCTCTTGATTCTGCAGTACACTAGATACGTATGGAATAATTTGTAGTTGATACAAGCTTTATTGCACAAAAAGATAGTTCAGCATCCCAGCGAACCTAACTTTAAATGTTGTAAAGTATAATATTTTACAGAGTAGAGTTGGATGAGAACGAAACTGCAGACACTGTAAAACTTACAAGCAATATGGTCAGAAGTGTAAACCCAAGAAGAATCGGAAAGTAAGACAAAATTAAAACGTAGCTCACACTGGGAACTAAAACAAGATTGGAATTGCGGACCTACAAAACAATTAAAAATGACACTGTGGGTGGGAATGTAAGTGACGTGATTAGTGTGGGTGTTACTTTGGTTAGCTTTAATTCAGACTAATTTTTAAACACTGGGATAGTCACCGACAGGTTACAAGGCTGTTCGCCTCCACATACATCAGGTCAACAAGCACGAACCCCTTGAAATGCTAACTAAAGCTCCAAAGTTTATTAATTGATGTAGTCTGTGTAACTACTTTCTAATATCAGTGCACAAAACGTAGAAAACGTCACTGCTGAGGGCAGCTATTGCTTCTATAACCAACACGCACAACACACCTGCAATTTTAACAGTCTCTGCGTAGACTTTAGCTCATCTGTTATATTCCCTAGCCGGGTGTGTACGTAATACAAGCCCAAGATGTTTAGGCCCAAAGGAGCAGATTCCATCTACTCACTGCCGGTCTAACAGTCGACTGACTCCCTGCATTCACTCATTTACCATTCACCCTCTCATACACCCAAGCAGGTACTTCTGCATTCATACACACACTCTTCATTCACTCCTTTACCATTCACTCTCTCTCATACACACAAGCAGACACTTCTACATTTATACACTCTTTATTCACTCCTGCACCATTCACTCTCTCATACACACATGCAGTCTCTTCTGCATTCACACACACACACACACACACACACACACACACACACACACACACTTCATTCTCTCCGCACGTACTTGGAATCAGGTTAACTTAATGTCAGCTTACCACAAGCAAAATAAGAGCAGGAAGAAGCGGTTGTTGGCCCAGGCAGATGAAAATCAACGAGGACTTCCTGGTATAATCGCCTGTGTCTTGGTCTCTAATAGCGATCAATAAATAGGGGGGGTTCCAGCAGCAGGTAAAATCTGCTAATCTGCAAATATCAGCAAAAATAAAGGAAACACCTGCTGCTGGACCCTCTATTCGGGGAGAACAAAAGCAATTTAGATTTGGGGTGGAGGTGTTATGCAAGTGGTGGCTTGGATTGGAATAATGTGATTGGCTGCCACCACTTGCCTTATCAAACATTTTAAAAGCTGATTTTCTTCGAAAAGTTTAATGTGAGCAGCATGTAAAAACACACTGAATCGTAGGTATATAAGGTAAATAAGTTAGATTACGATTTCAGCATGTTTTACATGCTGCTCACATTACAAATCTATATTGCAATTTGTCACGTCAGGGGAAGGTACTTGGGGGTAACAGCTTGCAATTCCTATCATCTCTCAGCGCACTCAGGTGTAAGCACAGAGGCACTGTGAGACTGTACTCTGAGTTAATGAGTTAAGGCCCATTTATCAACAATCTCTGCTTGTCTGCCTTTATCACCTCCTTTAGCTTCTAGAATTGAGGCTAAGCAGTTTCTTAAAGGCGTCCGTCATATAAGACCTCTCAGGAAGCCTGCCCCTCGTCCCTGTGATCTTAATTTTGTTTTCAAAAAATTGACCCAGGCTCCTTTCGAGTCTCCAGCTTCAGCTTCCTACAGTATTATTCTTGGAAGACTGTACTTTTGTTCACTCTTAACATCTGCCAAACTGGTATCTGAGCTTCAAACCCTTATGGCTTGTCCTTCATTTTTTAGTTTCCCAAAAGGACAGGGTGTTCTTTTGTATGAATCCTTCTTTTATGCCCAAGGCGGTGAATGAGTTGCCCCTTAATCAGTCTGTTCATTTGCCCACTTTTTTCCTTCTCCACAATCTGCCAGTGAGAAGGTGCTGCATATGTTGATGTGCATAGACAGCTCAGCTTTTATTTGGATAAGACTTTTCGCATATCTGATCAGTTCTTTATTTCCTTTCATTCTAGATCCTTAGGTTTGGCTGTTTCCAAGCAAACTATTTCTCCTTGGATTTCTAAAGCAATTTCTTTTTGTTATACCTTCCATGACAAGAGCCTTTCTACTTCTGTCAAGGCTCATTCTGCTAGGGCTGTGGTTTCTTCAGGTGCTTTTTTCAAGTGTTTGGATACTAACACTATTCTTGAGGCAACTGCACACATTTACCAAGCTAGAGTTCGTTTTGATAGGGCCATTCTTCATGGGATCCTGGAGAGCTCTGTTGATCCATCCTCCTCTCTCTGTTCTTCCTGAGCTTTTGCACTCTCCATGTTGTAAAGAATACTGCAACAATGAAGTAGAAGGACATAGTACAGTTGTACAAGGTCTTACCTTAGCTGTAGATGTCACTGTCTTCACTGCTGCACTATTCACTCCCTCCCTCCTGGTTCTTTTCTTTTCTGGATGTACTGGTTACCTCTTTTTTTCTTGGATTGGCTTTCCTACTGGGGTTGTCAGTTCTGAGGATGGTACATCCGGTTGTCACCTTTATACCCCTACACTATACACACTGACTATACATGTGGTGCATAACGTACCTTAAAGCAGCCTAAAGGCTTTGGTATACAGGCTGGACATTGGGCTACCCTTGGCAGGGGATCCCTATTGTAAAGAATACTGCACCAGTGAATAGGACAACCTCTACCATTATGGTAAGATCACAGCTGTACTTTCTGTTAAGACTTTGGCTTCAGAGCTTCAGTTTGTAGAGTCCTTTGAAAGCTAAGTGCCCCATTGGTGCACTTTTTATTCATTGCTGTTTATGCAGAGTGAGCAAAAGGTTCCCAATAAACCTTTATCTAATCCCCAGGGTATCCTTTGTGCAGGTCTGAAAAGTATTTGTATTTGCAAGTGCCCAGAATTTGTACAAAGATTTGCAGTTTTAAGTGTTTTGTTTTAGAGTCCTGGTGGACTGTCATATTTGTGCAGCTTTCACTATGAAAACCCACAGAGGTAGAGAGGCCTCCATGCATTGCTTAATTGGTGCAGAAAAAGCTGGAAGATCTCATGCTTCAGTTGGAGTAACAATCTTTTACATGGGAGGGTCTTTGTATCCTAAGAAAAGCTATAAAAAGGAGCATAAGTATAACTGTTTTTAGGAATAAGAGTACCTCGAAAAGAAAATGTTTAAGGAATGGAAGGCCCAGCCCATGGTGTCAGATAATACCATGGAATTCTAATTCTGTGAGGCAAGGTCCCAGACACCAAGTAACATCTGTTGTAGTTACTGGCTCTATCCAGTCCCTGTGGAAGCAGGTATGTCAGTATCCTCAAGCATCTCCTTCAAAGCCCCTTTCCATGAAGTAGGTTGAAAGGGCACTGTGGTTGCTTTCTCCAAAGCAGCTGCCTTGGATGTTTACATAAACATATTTAGTCTTAATTTAATAATTTGTTAGCATTAATTACTGGGTAGGTTAATGTTACCCATTTTCTGTGAAGGCCCAGGAGAAATCTCCAGTCACAGACACAGTAAAGAAAGTAATATAAGTGAACGGTTTACCTTTACATGTGTGTAATGCACATGAATGAAATACAAAAGTCCGAAAGGACTTTTTCAAGTTTTCGGAAAGCTCGAAAACAGAATGCATCGAATATGCAATGAACGAATGCACAGTAACGTTCGCTCATTGCAGATTTGGCATTTTTGGTGCGAGGTGCACTATACTGGGGATCGGGAAGTGGATCCTTTCCCCACTTGTAGTGTGAACTCTGAGTTAGAATAATAAAGTCAGGGGGTGTGGGGGGGTACAGGGGAGTGCAGCCCCCCCCTGCATTACGCTTTGTCTTTGAATTGAAGTTAGAAAATTAGCGAATCTGGTTTTCGATTTGCTGATTCTCAAACTTCGGTGCAAATCAGAATGACTATTTTCAGCATTCCGGTTCGCACAAAGGGCCATTCGGTAGGTTGATTTTCAACCTTTCAATGGTAAACCGAGTGAACATTATTGTACACAATCTGTGAGAGTTAACATTAATAGTGATAGTTGAATTGAAGTAAAAGTTTTAGCAGTATTTCATAGAAGATGCAGTTTTTGCTATAGCAGTATATTAGTCAGACTCTGGAAAAATATTTGGTTTTGCTGCAACAGTAATGTAGATAACTGGAAAAGCAATTGATCTTTGAGCACATGAGAAGCTATTGTTTAGGGGATGCCTCATACTGACACTTTCTTTGTAGCAGATGGCAAGACATGTTTCTCCAGACAATTATTCTCCATTGCCACATGCTCATTATGCATGAATTTGTTTCTCGCTTGGAATGCACTGTGTCATTGTTGGGTATGCAAAAAAATGTATCAACGCTTTCTTTAGGGATTCATCTCCATCTTTCCTACATCACTTGGCCTGTTACTAAGATTTAGGGTGTGGCAAAGGAAAAGCCTGCGTTGCTAGGTGTTTGTATGTCTGCCATCTTCCATCTTAATGTTACTATGTATCTGTTGAATCTGTGGAGTTCCAGGCATGCTTGCTGTGGAGAGAGCATAATTTTCTCATCTGAGTAATGACAGCTGAAATGGAATGTTATGAAATGTGGACTGCCTGAATAACAAAAAGAATGACTGTTGGTAGAGTATTAAAAGTCTTTCTTCACCTGCAAGAAAAGGCTTGCTACACTGTGCATAAAAGGTAGCTAAGAACACAAACCTGTTAGTCTGTGAAAATAATGAACTGACTAACTAGTCGAAGTAAAAATTGAATATTGCTGTTGTAAGTGACTAGATGCAAGATCCTGCAGGAGAGGGAAAATGCATTTTAATGCATTGTAATCTCTTACTTTGGACATAGAGGGCATTTTGTGGAACACAGACTTGACATGTAATTTAGGGCTAGAAGAAAATAAAAATTAGTATTAACAGCTTGTCATATGGTAGGAAGATTTGTCTTGAGTAGGGCGTGAAAACTGCATACAAAATGCATTTTGAAGTGATCCTTTATAATCTTTCCTAAACCTAGTATGCCAGTGATCATTGGATGTAAATAAACCAATGTCACTTAAAACTTGACAGAGCAGACATTTGATGTTTGATATGGCCGTCTGTACCAAATAATTTGGGTAGCAAGAAGAATGTCTAGGCTCTTGCCTGCTTCCAGCATTTGTTTTGAGGTCCTTCTCTACTTCAGAATTGCATTGTCCTGTAACTTTTCTCTGAATTTGGGGGAAAACACTGCGAAGCAACACTTAGTGGGGAAACGTCATGTCTGTGTATAGCATGCTTCAGCTGGTAGCTAGTGGAGCTTAGCAGTTGAGATGTATAGCTATGGTTTACACAAGGAGGAAATTGCTGGCTGTGTGATCCCAACTGCATCAATTTTTGTAGATCTTACTGCAATGATTGAGCACAGGTAGGTTATGGATCATGAGAGAGTGGGGTCTTAGTGACAAAAAAAGTACATGTGTGGCAAGAGCTCAGTACTGTTGTCTTCTGTGTTTTGTTTAAATGTCTGAGCTAATTCTCTACTCGACTTGAGCTTGCTTCTTCTTGTGTATTATTTGTGTGCGGTGTGGCAGATCTGTAAAGACCATTGTTTAGGACTTTCATATCCTATGGCTGTTTCTACAAGTTCCATATTAAGAATAAATGTTTCTGTACAAATCAGCTGAGTTCAATATCTTCTGTACAGAAAAGTTTTGAACTTTGTATTTTGTGTAGAAAAGTGTTTAGTCTAACCCTTGGTCTGATTACTTGAGAAGCATGTTTTATTTTTGATATATTCTCAATACAGATAGTTTTCCTGCTGAATTTTTTCTAAAGTTGTAATCTTTATTTAATTTTGTGTTTACTTCTCAGGATCTTCCCTGTAAGTGCATTTCTTCTGATGGAATGGTAGAACAAGTTGGTCAGCAAAAGTAGACAAGTATAGTGTAAAAAAAAAGAGAAAAAGTTTTCATGCTGTGTTTTTAATTTTCTCTGTACAGGAATTCTGTGCGCTTGGTTATTCGAAAAGTACAGTATGCACCTGAAAAACCAGGGCCCCAACCAATGGCAGAGACCACCAGACATTTTCTTATGTCTGACCGATCCCTTCATTTGGAAGCTTCATTGGATAAAGAGGTCAGTGTATGGCGGAAAAAGACGTGCCTGTTTTTTGATGGCTCAAACTTGAGACAATTTACCTGGAATACATATTATAATAATCATTGTATGATAGTTTTCAGACTTTATGCCGTTGTTTACCAGAGATGCTTAGATTGAAACTGAGTATTTGTTAATAATCTTTCTAAAATCGGTTAAGTATATTGACAGATGTAATTGCTTTTCATTTCTTTCACAAGATTTTTCTTACAGTGTGCATACAAGATCATAGTGCTTCAATTTCTGTTAAAAAAAATAAATAATATTAGTGGAAGAACATCAGCTTGAAATCTACATACTGACTCAGATTCACTGATGTGAGTCTAATGTTTGGTGGTAGTTCATGGAGGTCATGCTGACGGCAAGAGTTAAATGCAGAGACAGTGGAAGTTTTCCTCATTGACTACAGCTGCTGGTGTCCTCCTCCATCTTTGGTCTGCTTAACACTGTCTAGGTTAGAGTTTTGTAAGAGAAGAGAGCTATGTTCATCCTGGCTTGACCAGCTAGTTTGCTGATAAAAGCAGTTTGTCTGTTTGTGGTGGTGGTCATTGAAAGGCGTATTGTAATTTTCTCATCCTAACAACTGAGTAAAATTTGTTCCCTTAAAGGTTTTAAATTGGTACTCTTTCAGCAGCATTAATTGTGAAAGTGACCATGTTTCATTAATTTATTATATAATTTGCTGTAAAACATTATTTCAGTTGAACAGTTTTTGTTTAACTGCATTGATGTTTTTAACATAAACATTGACAATGTTTATATCATTTAGACATAAACATTACAAGTAACTCTGTGACAGATTTTATAGACAACATTGCTGGTCACAGAGGCGGAGTCTAGATTTCATACAGTTTATTAAAATACTGATGTACACCATACCTCTCGACCTCTTAGAGCAAGAAATCTGGACAAAACCATAGATACAAGAGGGACAAAGGCTCAAAAATAAGGACCATTTTTACATTTTGCTCTTACAAACTTAGAGAGTTGATAGAATAACCGGTTTTGCATTAGCATGAATTTTCTGAAGGCTGTTAAGTCTGAAACTCAAATGTCTGTCATTATTTTTCCTCTAACTGCAGTCTGTAATGATTAACCACTAATTTGCCAGAAAACCATAAGTGTATGAAAAACGGACCCAAAATATGACTCCAAAATCTGGACAGTCTGTGACAATTTGTACAGTTGAGAGGTATGCTGCACACTATTTAATCCTGATTTGTGAACATTGCACCACTGGAGAAGTGACTTCTAAAGCCTGTTTGTAAAACATCATCATCATCTTTTGGCTGTTCCCATTAGGGGTTGCCACAGCGGATCATCTGTTTCCATTTCTTTCTGTCCTCTGCATCTTGCTCTGTCACACCAACCACCTGCATGTCCTCTCTCACCACATCCATAAACCTTATCTTAGGCCTTCCTCTTTTCCTGTTACCTGGTAGCTTCATCCTTAGCATCTTTTTCCCAATATACTCAGCATCCCTCATTCAGCACATGTCCAAACCAACATAATCTTGCTTCTCTGGCTTTGTCTCCAAACCTTCCAACCTGGGTTGACCCTCTAATATACTTATTCCTAATCCTGTCCACCCTCGTCACACCCAGTGCAAATCTTAACATCTTTAAACTCTGCCACATCCAGCTCCAACTCCTGCCTTTTCGTCAGTGCCACTGTCTCCAACCCATATAACATAGCTGGTCTCACTACCCTGTTGTAGACCTTTCCTTTCACTCTTACTGGTACTCGTCTGTCACAAATCACTCCTGACACTCTTCTCTATCCACTCCATCCTGCCTGTACTCTCTTCTTCACCTCTCTTTCACACTCACCATTACTCTGAACTATTGATCCCAGGTATTTAAACTCATGCACCTTCGCTATCTCTACTCCTTGCATCCTCACCACTTCTCTATCCTCCCTCTCATTCACACACATAATAATATTCTGTCTTAGTCCTGCTGACCTTCATTCCTCTTCTCTCTAGAGCATATCTCCATCTCTCCAGGGTCTCCTCCACCTGTTCCCTACTTTCACTACAGATGACAATGTCATCTGCAAGCATCATAGTCCACGGGGACTCCTGTCTGATCTGGTCTGTCAACCTGTCCATCACCATTACAAATAAGAAAGGGCTCAGAGCTGATCTTTGATGTAATCCCACCTCCACCTTAAACGCATCCGTCACTCCCACCACAGACCTCACTGCTGTCACACTACCCTCATACATATCCTGTACTACTCTTACATACTTTGACACTCCCGACTTCCTCATACAATACCACAACTCCTCTCTAGGCACCCTGTCATATGCTTTCTCTAAGTCTACAAAAACACAATGCAACTCCTTCTGACCTTCTCTGTACTTCTCCAGCGACACTCTCAGAGCAAACATTGCATCTGTAGTGCTCTTTCCCAGCATGAAACCATACTGCTGATCACTAATCATCATGTCCCTTCTTAACCTAGCTTCCACTACTCTTTCCCATAACTTCATGCTGTGACTGATCACTTTAATCATTCTGTAGTTACTACAGTTCTGCCCATCACCCTTATTCTTAAAATTTGGTACCAAAACACTTTTTCCATTCCTCAGGCATCCTCTCACTTTCCAAAATTTCATTAAACAATCTGGTTAAAAACTCCACTGTCATTTCACCTAAACACCTCCATGCTTCCACAGGTATGTCATCTGGACCATCAGCCTTTCCATTCTTCATCCTCTTCATAGCTATCCTTACTTCCTCCTTGCTAATCCATTGCACTTCATGATTCACTATCCCCACATCATCCAACCTTCTCTCCCTCTCATTCTCTTCATTCATCAACCCCTCAAAGTACTCTTTCCATCTGCTCAACACACTCTCCTCGCTTGTAAGTATGTCTCCCTCATTATCCTTTATCACCTTTACCTGCTGCATATCTTTCCTAGCTCGGTCCCTCTGTCTAGCCAATCGGTACAGGTCCTTTTCTCCCTCCTTAGTGTCCAACCTTTCATGCATCTCTTCATATGTCTTTTCCTTAGCCTTCGCCACCGCTCTCTTTGCCAAGCACCTCATCTCCTTATACTCCTGTCTACTTTCTTCATCTCTCTGACAATCCCACTTCTTCTTTGCCAACCTGTTTCTTTGTATACTCTCCTGTACTTCCTCATTTCACCACCATGTCTCCTTGTTGTCCTTCCTCTGTCCAGATGTCATACCAAGCACCTTTCTGGCCATCTCCCTTACTAGCTCTGCTGTAGTTACCCAGCTATTTGGTAACTCTTCACTGCCACCCAATGCCTGTCTTAACTCTTCCCTTAGCTCCACCTCACAATTACCCTTTTTCAATTTCCACCATTTGATCCTTGGTGCTGCCCTCACACTCCTCCTCCTCTTCTTGATCACCAACGTCGTCTTACAAGCCACCATCCTGTGCTGCCTAACTACACTTTCCTTGGTCACCACTTTACAGTCTCCATTCTCCTTCAAACTGGCCCTCCTACATAAGATATAGTCCACCTGTGTGCATCTTCCTCCACTGTTGTATGTCACCCTATGCTCCTCCCTCTTGTTAAAATACATATTCACCACAGCCATGTCCATCCTTTTCGACAAATCCACTACCATCTGACCTTCTGCGTTCCTTTGTTTAACACCATACCTGCCCATCACTTCCTCATCCCCTCTTTTCCCTTCGCCAACATGCCCATTGAAATCTGCTCCAATCACCACTCTCTCACCCTTGGGTACAGTCATCACAACTTCATCCAACTCGCTCCAAAATTTTTCTTTCTCGTCCATCGCACACCTAACTTGTGGGAGCATATGCACGAACAACATTAGTCATTACACCATCAATTTCCAGCTTCATAAACATAACTCTATCCAAAACTTTGTTCACCTCCAAAACACTCTTAGCATACTGTCCCTTCAGAATAACTCCTATGCCATTTCTTTTCCCATCCACACCATGATAAAACAATTTGAACCCACCTCCGATACACCTAACCTTACTCCCCTTCCATCTGGTCTCTTGCACACACAATATACCAACCTTCCTTCTGCCCATCATATCGGCTAGCTCTCTCCCCATACCAGTCATACTGCCAACATTCAAAGTTCCAACCCTTACTACCACAGTCTTAGCTTTTCCTCTCTTCCTGCATTCGGCCATGCCTTCCACCTCCTCTCCTGTTTGTAAAACAGATGTTACAAAAACACCTTTATCATATTTCATTTAATAACTTGTCTTTTTTTAACTCACTTGTTTAATGCATTTGTGTGTAATAACCTTTTATACAAAGTAGAAGATAAGATCGTTACTTTGTCAGGTGCCCTGCCTCCAAAACACACACACACGCACACACACGCACACACACTTCCATTTGGTAGGAGAAATGGAGCAGGAGATCCTGCTTTACTGGGAAGCAAGCAGTCTGCATTTGTGTCTGCCTTGTGTGAATAGCCAAATGTAGGGGAATAGACATAGCTGAGACAAAGAATGAAATGCAGCTTAGTGACCTGTTTGTCAGGTAACTGTTTACTTGTGTGTGTTATGCTCTGTTCATCTAGTTTGCTGCAGGACAGAACATTAAAACAAAATGGCAATATTAAATTAGACTCCCCAACTACATCCTGGTAAAACCATGTGCAGATTTTAAATGGATGCCCATAGGCAATCACAAATCAGCAGAAGCACTGAAGAATTTACAGTGCTGTAAACTGCCTGCAGTGTTTTCATCCAAGTATGGTTCTTACCTTGGTTTTAACTACCTTGCAACAATATCTTGTAGCAAAGAATGGCTTATGGTTCTTGAAATGACCATATGTGACATGGCAAACCAAAGGAATTTAAATCATTGTGCATTGCTGCACTCACATCCGTTTCTGTTTTCAGTCTGATGTGCTTTACAGCTGAAAATACACCAAAAAAGCAAAGGAGTCAAGTAATAGGATGATTTTTTTTTTTGTGAATAATAATGTATTTTATAGATGTTACATTGTGATCTTATTTTTGTTTGTAGGGGTGATGTTTTTCTGTTTGATAAGTTCATGGAAGATCTGAATGGTAACATACATGGGTTGAAATTTACTGCACAGAGTTCTCAAAATAATATATCATTTTTGGATGTAGAATTTTATATAGGAAAGAATAATTTGGTTCAACATAAATCCTTTAGGAAACCAACTGCGGTTAACAACTTTTTGCATGAAAGCAGTATGCATCCTCCCCATCTAATTAAGGCTCTACCGGAAGGGGAATTTATGAGAATTTTAAGGAATACTTCGGACCCGGATTTGTGGGATGAAGCTTGTGATGAAATTTTCACTAGACTTTCATCCAGAGGGTATAAGAGGGCTGTACTTTATGGTATTAAGAATAGGTTATGTGGAGCTAAAGTTTTAAGATGGGGTGGTTATAATCATCATAGTCAGCCATCTGTTACATCTGTACAGGAAGATATATTTTTTGTATCTAGATATTCTGATTTTTCAGTGGTTGTGGAAAATATTCTTAGGGATCTGTGGCATGTTGTTTGTGATGACATACATTTTGGACATTTGTTCCCTAAGCGTATTATTTTTTCATATGGTAGGTATAATAATTTGAAAGAATTATTGAATAGAAAATTGGAATATTCGACTGACATTAATGTTGGCATGCGAAGTTGTGGTCGCTGTTTGGTTTGTTATAAGGTTAAGAATTTGCATGGAATGAAAATAAATGGTAAAAGGTATATAGCTTTTGAGAAATTTGATTATTTGTTATCTTGGGTCATATATATTTTGGGGAGTGATTGTACTATACCCCTATGGTACATTAGACAAACCACCAGGAAGGTTAAGGTCCACATTCTGGAGCATTTGGGGGATATTAGGAGGGGTAATATGGGCAGTCCTGTGGCCTCTCATTTTGCTAACATGCATAATGGCAATACAGATGGGTTTTCTTATAGTGTATTGGCCAGACCACCAGGTAGTTTTAAGACTGAATTAAGTAGGTTAGAACATAAAATTATTTTAGGGTATCATACTCTATACCCTAGGGGAATGAATTTAGATAGTGGCATCATAGTATGAGTGTAGCATTTTGCTAAGCACTTTGGTTCTATTTAAATTTTGAACTAATTTTGAACTAATTTCTATGTTATAAATATACTTTCATACAGTTCAGCAATTTTGTATTTAACAAATGCACACAGTTAATACTTTTTGTATTTAATGAATGTATATAATTAATATTTATTGGTTTGTAAAAGTGTATGTTGATTGTGTGCACTAGGATAGTTGGAATTGTAAGGATTAATGATGTAATGACTTAATGATGAACTAATTGATGTGTGTATAAAATAGGAAGTATCTGTATGGTTATTTGCCGAGGTACCAGGACAGATGTATTAAATGGAAAATCTTTTTCATCCTATTACTTGACTCCTTTGCTTTTTTGGTGTATTTTTAGCTGTTAGTGTTGGAGTTTATGTTTTTGTCATGATGTGCTTTACACGCAGTCTGCAAAGTAAAATCTGTGGTCCCAGTCAAACAGTAGACCCATGTACTCTTAAAGCTGCTCTGCATTTTCCCCTTGACTAGAGTATCTGAAGTAACTGACACCAGACTAAGGTGGAATAGATGACTGATGGATGACCTGATTTGGGTGGAAAGGATAAATCTGAAGTAGTTAACTTCATTTGTGCATCAACCTATGGGTTATCGGATCCATATCGGATCTGAGCCGGCAGTTTCCAACAGCTAAGATCTGAGCTCCAAACTCCTCCCCCTTACCCATAACTCCCTGCCATCCCTACCTGACCTCAGATCTAGTTTGCCGCTGTTACTTACTAGCAGCTTGATCTCGCGCTTCGAGTTGGTTTTCTGTAAGAAAAATCTTTCTTGTCAAATAGTTAAAAGTTTTTGAGCGAGTTGTGTCATGTTACCTATCCGTAGTAGTTTAGAGTAATTGTTAGCCTTCCCTCCCCCGTTTCTTGTCAGCGTTAAGGTGTGTGTTTTTAGCTGGGATGTCTGAGGTCGCCAAAACTTTCTTTTCCAAGTGTACAGTGTGTGGCCATAAGCTTTCCCCGTTTGATGGCCACACTCGGTGCGTGATATGCCTTGGGGTTGAACACCTGTCTTCTGGCTGCTCTATTTGTGCAGCGTTCAATGCCAGGGCTATCAGGGACCGGAGGTCAAAGCTGATTCTGGCAGGACTCCTGCCCCCGGACTCGGCTCCATCCTCTGGTCCCTCCGTGGCTCCTGCCTCAGCTGCGGCAGCGCCGATGGATGCTTCCCTTCCTCTGGCCGAGGCTCAGCCTCCCACCTTGGGCCAAGAGGATAGGGAAGCCAGGATGGAGAAGCGCCGGGAAAAACACAAGCGGCGGGCCGAGGCCTCCGCTTCGGCCCCGCCAGCCAAGTGAGCTTCTCCCCCTGGGACGTCCGGACCTTCTCCTTCCCGGCTCTGTTCCCCCAGCTTTTCGCCGGGGCCGGAGGAGAATGAGGCCCAGTCTCCTTCGAGGTCATCGAGGCGGCACTCCCGTCCCGCCTCGGTGGCCTCTTCCAGATCCAAGAGAAGCCTGACAGATGCAGACTTGGACCGGATAATGGGAAGATTCCTCCAGGCCCAGCTGCAGATGGGAGTGCTCCTGCCCCCCTCCCCCCTCCGGGGAGAAGCTGAACCCCTTTTTTCATCCTGATTGCTCCTTCCCTGACCCGCATTCCGGGTTTGGGGTCTACGGAGCTGAGTAGCGTCGGAGCCGGGGGAATGTCGGCGCCGATGGAGTCTGGTACTATGGCACTGACAGTGCCTTCGAGCCTGTCTGGTCCCTTTTCTTCAGATCCAGACTCTCGGAGCCAAGAGTTGAGCTTTGGATCCGAAGTGGTCAGTATACCTTTGGATCCGAGTAGGTCGGAGCATGCTGGCCTTTCGGATCCGATCGCTTAGACTCTGGACCCGATCTGCTCATCTGATCCGAGGGAGGGACTGCTCGGATCCCAGAGAGAGTGGCTCTCCTTAGGCATTCGACGTGATGGAGAGGGTTCTGTCGAGGGATTCCAGGCCCCCGGACTTAGCTACTGCTCCACCCTGCACTCCCTCGCAAATGGGCCCGACTTCCATCACCCGGCCCCAGGGACAGCCTGCTCAGACATCCCAGATCGTTCCCTTGTTGGAACAGGATGTGGTTGGTGAGGCCTCCTCGGACAGCCCCCCCGCGAGGAGGTTCCTCACAAACACAATTGCAAAAGGAGGCACTTGGACTCCCCTGAGTCCTTAACAGAGGACACGGATTTGGAGGAAGGGGAAGGTTCCCCAAGATCACCCCCCCGAAGACGTCTCATTTGGAGACATTATGGAGATGCTCAGGATCGGGGGGGGGGGGTCTGCCCCAAAGCCTACCTCGGACGAATCCGTGTTCCTGGAGGCATTTGAAGCAGGTCCATCTACCTCTTGGGTGTCCCCTCCGGCCGATCCCCTGGTAGATTTGATCACTACCAGGGCCTGGAAGGAGCCGGACACTGTGGAGCCCATCCCTAAGAGGCCCGACAGAATTCTCAGCCCCCCTCCGGACAGGTCTCACTGGTGCAAGGGAACCCCTGTAGATGCCATGCTGGTGGTGGCGGCCACCAAAAGGGGGAACTGGCCCAAGAGAGTGCCTCGGTCCATCCCCCTGACAAGAAGTCTCGGGCAATGGACCGTTTGGGGAAGTGGATGTTTGCTTCAGCCACCTTCTCCATAAGGTCGCTGAACTACATGGCACATGTCATACGGCTCCAGTGGGATCTTATTAAAGAATATGCCGGGTTGCCCCCAGAGTCCATGTCGGCAGAGGACAAACAGGTGTACTCTACGAGAATGGCCACTCTCAGGTCAATTTCCAATACCTCTATGCGGCTACTGTCCCATGCTATGGAAGGGGCCGCTAGAGCTAGCAGAGCGGGTGTCATACTAAGGCGACAGGCCTGGCTCCGCCACTGTGATTTCGCGGAACCCTTCAAGGCGTCATTCGCTAATGTCCCATTTGATGGTTCTGCCCTCTTTGGCAAGACCGTACGCGACACCTTGGTCCAGAGCAAGAGAGAGACGGGAAGACGCTGTCTGCAGTTTGAGTCCGTTTCTCTGCTCCCCAGAGGTCCTTCTCTAAGAACCAAAAGGGACAGAAGAAGATGTGGTTCCGGAAGTCTCAGCATTCCCGTTTTGCTCCGGACTCCCCGTCCTTCAGAGGCAGAGGAGGACAGGGTGGACGCCGCCCCGAGGCAGAGGGGGCCCGAAGAACTTTGGGTCCAGAGAACCATTCTCTGATCAGCCCACGCAGCAACCCTGAGAGGTTACCCGACTGCTCCACTCTGGAGGCAGTCTGGGGGCATTTCTCGAAGCACCTAGCAGCTTGGGAGTCCATCACGACAGACCGCTGGGTGCTTCGGATCATATCCAGAGGCTACGAGATTCCGTTTCTCCATTCCCCTCTCAGACCCAAGTGCCTCCCCGAAGTCCCATACGATCAGAGAGAGGCCGCAGCAGCAGAAATTCGGTAGCTGCTAGGAAAAGGAGCGATCCAGCATGTCCCCCCAGACCATTACGGATCGGACTTTTACTCCAGGTTCTTCTTGGTACCAAAAAAGACTGGGGACTTAAGACCGATACTCGACTTATTCCTCTTGAACCTGGCAATAGCCAAAGAAAAGTTCCGGATGGTCACTCTTCAATCCATTCTCCCCCTCTTGCAGGAGAACGACTGGATGTGCTCCATAGACCTCAAGGATGCGTACTACCACATCTTAATGGACAGACGATCCAGGAGGTTTCTCCGCTTCAGACTAGGAGCCAGCCATTACCAATTCAGGGTCCTCCCCTTTGGTCTCACCACTGCCCCCAGGGTGTTCACCAAGGTGTTAGCGGTGGTAGCGGCCCAGCTGAGACTCCAGGGAATTCAGGTCTTCACATACCTGGACGACTGGCTCCTGACCGCCCCCACAAGGCATCTACTCTCCACAGCCAGGAATTTCTTTCTTCGCCTAGCTCCCCAACTGGGAATCACGATCCACCCTGGAAAATCCTCCCTACTCCCGACTCAGGTCATAGATTTTATCGGAGCCAGGTTGGACACAAACCAGCTCTTAGCCTTCTTAACTCCGGACCGGATGCGATCCCTGAGACTTCACGTGCAGGCCATTCTTCACTGTCCGACCCCTCCGGCGGAACTGGTCCTGATGGCCTTAGGCTCGATGGCAGCTACCATCAATCTCCTTCCCATAGCGCGCCTAAATATGAGAATTCTGCAATGGACCCTCCAAGTCCAGTGGTCCTTCCTGCGTTATCCCCTGAGCTATCCTGTCCCTCTCAGCAGGGTTTGCAGGAGCGCCCTCTTATGGTGACTCCAGTCTCCGGACTTCCTGAAGGGGCGCCCCTTCTCTATGTCCCCTCCCCTAACCATGGTGACCACGGACGCCTCTCGCCTCGGGTGTGGGGGGCATTGTTGCGGCAGGACCGTCCAAGGCATGTGGAACCAGACTGAGACCTCACTGCATATCAATGTCCTGGAGATGAGGGCGGTGCTGTTAGCGTTGCAAGCACTTCAGAGCCTTCTTCCCTCTTCCCATCGGGACTATTGCGATCCAAATGGACAACATGTCTGTCATTTGGTATATCAAAAGGGGGAAACCAGGTCCTATCCACTTTGTCGAGAGGCCATGAGAGTTTGGAAATGGGCAATTTCCACCAACCGCTTTCTCGTAGCGATGCACATTCCGGGCCAGTCCAACATTCTAGCGGACAAACTGAGTCGCACCATCCTCTCACCGTACGAGTGGTCTCTGAATCCCAAAGTAGTTAAGCAGATCTTCTCCAAATGGGGTCAACCTGATTGCGATCTTTTCGCCTCTCCTTCAAACACGAAGTGCAACACCTTCTTCACTCTAATTCCCCCACCCGGGGAATCACCAAGAGATGCTCTGGTGCATGCTTGGCCTCCCAGTCTACTTTATGCTTACCCAACTCTTCCCTTGATGCTGAAATTTCTGCAGAAAGCCAGACGGTTGGGGAGCAAGATAATCCTCATTGCCCCATTCTGGCCTCATCAGGCATGGTTCTGTTATCTGTGGTCTCATCTAGTGAATCCTTCCTGGATTCTAGATCCTGCCCCGGATCTGATATCTCACCCCTTGGGTCTACCAACCCCGAACCTGGACAACCTCAAGCTCACTGCTTGGTTGATCCAGTTCCACTGTTAGTTCGGACTCCCGGTATCTCTTCCTCGGTCAAAGTGATCCTAGTGGCTGTTCACAAGCCGTGTACTAGGAAAGTTTATCGTAGCAAATGGAAACGTTTTTCTATTTGGGCAGAACATCAGAATCTGGATCCTTTCACAGCTCCGTTACCAGCTGTGCTGGAATTTCTATCAGAACTGTTTGAGAAAGGTGCTAGCTCTTCCACAGTCAAAGTACAGTTGGCGGCAATCATGCATTGCCACGTTGGATGTGATCTTGGCCCTTTGACCTCATCCAGTTTGTGTAAGGCCTTCTTAAAAGGCACCTTCCTACTAAGACCTCCGGTGAAGGATGTGATCCCACCTTGGGACTTATCACTGGTACTCCAGGCCTTAACGGCTTCTCCCTTTGAGCCTGCTGCCTCGGTAGATCTTAAATTCTTATCCTGGAAAACGGCTTTTCTAGTCGCGATTACTTTGGTGAAAAGGGTTTCGGAGCTTCAAGCCCTTTGTGCCAAGCCTCCGTATTTGACTTTCCACAAGGATAGGGTATTCCTCAGGACCAATCCCTGTTTTCTTCCCAAAATTGCTTCCGAGGCTAACATTAACCAGTCTATTAATTTGCCAGTCTTCTTTCCCAATTACCAAAATAAAGGTGAATACAAGTTACACTCTTTGGATGTACACAGACAGTTATAGACGTTCAGATCAGCTGTTTGTGTCCTTTGCTAAATCCAGTTTGGGGAAAGCTATTTCCAAAGTCACACTATCCAGGTGGATTTCTCAGTGTATTCACTTAGCTTATGAGAGTTCTGGCAGGCCTGCTCCTCAGGGAGTCCATGCCCATTCAACCCGGTCTGTTTCTACCTCAGCGGCCTTTCGAGCCAGAGTTTCGTTGGATGACATTTGCTGGGCTGCCACGTGGGCCTCTTCTCACACTTTTATAAACCACAATAAGTTAGATCTGGTTTCCAGAGGAAGAGCATCCTTTGGCTCCGCAGTGCTCTGGAACATCCTTCCTTAAGGGCCTCCCAAGATTCAGGTAGCTGGGGACTCTGTCCCATAGATTGATGCACAAATGAAGTTAACTACTTCAGATTAAGAAGTTATGTACTCACCATAACGTTCCATCTGAGTAGGTAAACTTCATTTGTCAGCAGCCGTCCTTCCCTCCGTTCCCCTGTCCTCTTTGGATGTTCTTGATATTCCTGCTTCACGGTAGATTGTGCCCAATTTACCCTAGACTGGTGGTAATTGCAAGCCTTGCTTTTAGACAAACTCGATCTGAGGTCAGGTAGGGATGGCAGTTATGGGTAAGGGGGAGGAGCTTGGAGCTTGGATCTTAGCTGTTGGAAACTGCCGGCTCGGATCCAATATGGATCCGATAACCCATAGGTTGCTGACAAATGAAGTTTACCTACTCAGATGGAACGTTATGGTGAGTACATAACTTCTTATTTTGAGTGATTATTTTCATTTTTAATGTTCTGATGTACATAGTACTTTCACACATTTGTTTTGAATATTGCCATTCTCATATTTTGATCAAGGTAAAACACAGATTTAAATTTGTTTCTTTATGCCTTTCAGCTGTACTACCATGGAGAAGCAATTAACGTCAATGTGCATGTTACAAACAACTCAACAAAGACTGTGAAAAAGACCAAAATATCAGGTGAGTTCCCCTAATAATTTCATGTGGCATGAATAGCAGGTGTGGACAGTACTTTAACTCATAGTTCATGGAACTAGATGTAGTAGAAATGTCAGAAAGGGAAACATTCTCAGTAACATACAGCTCTTTAGATAAGAGATGGGTTCTCATGCAAAATAGTAAAGCTTCACCCCCTGCCTTGTTTGAGGTATAGATACTTTAGGTCTTGTCATATTTCCCTTTAACCAGAGCCATTGTAATTACCAGTCCAAGTGGTTTTACATCTTTCTTTTGCTGGGTGCATTCTCTCTGTCTGGACCAATGGCCTTTTACATGGAAGACCTGTAGTTACCTCACATTTGATCAGTGCATGTAGTCATGGGTACACAAAACCCCATTATGTTGGCATAAAGATGTAGCAGTGTGCTACGGTAAGGCACTGTTTTTTTTTCCCACTTAAAGCTCGAGTTTAAGAAGCTGTCATACCTTGTCCATGAAAAGAAATGTTTCATAGGCATTATTTATGGGTTATTTCAATTCATTCTGTAGTAGGAGCCTGTCCGGAATATATGGATGAGGAATGCCTTAGACTGATTTTTAAAAAAGTATGCTGTTTGCTTAATGAACAGTAAGATCACATGTATAAAGATTTTGAAATTAGTGTAGCTAAATCAAGCAAATCATGTGATATGGTGCTGAAAATTAAGAAAGGAAATTATGTACAAATGATTTATTGGTATAATTCTTCCAGTAAAGGAGCTGAACATGTTAAAGAAATGCATTGGAATGTTTTATTTAGTAGCAAATAACTAACTGAAGCTTTTGGTTCTCTTCCAGCCTAAATTAATAGAGGAGGTGTATACGAGATTTTAAGACAAATGGGTGATGTTAATGAAGGCTGAAATGAAACTAGATTGTGCCGTAGCTATATTACATATAATGAATTAAAACTGAGGTGCTCTTTCACCTTGAAAATTTTACTTTAATGAATATGCTTAGTGTAGTGTTAGTGGAGGAATATTATTTGCATAGCAGTGTGAATGTAAAAAACAATCTAAGCTGTGTGTGAATTTTAAAAAACTAAATTGATAAAGCAGAGCAACTTATATAATGGTTAACAGAACACAACTCTGCTACTTGAAAAGGGTCATGTGATTGCTGGCCTTTTAGACATTTTAAGGAGTGTTAAGTAGGTGGTAATTTTAAAATAAATATTAAGACTAAAGTACTTGCTGAACTTGAGTAAGAAGTGATTTTAGAAATTATTAAAAAAGAGCAGCTACAGCTAACAGCAGATTTGTATGAAAGTTCACCCTAAATGGAAAAGGGTTAAACAGGGATGCCTTTGTGAAAATCTTGATTAATTAATGGGTATCAAACAGTGATCTTCTCAGTGTTTAAAATGAAGCTTAAAGAAGAAACATCTGTTTAAAAGCTAGCTTTGTTTTGTTTTTTTTAATTGTTAAAACGTTTATTTATGCATTTATATTAAAAATGGCTGGTCATTATTCTTTATATTTAAAAAAAATTACATAATGCTGACCCCAGCTAGCCTGTCAGAAAAAAGCATTACTGGCAAACTGGGCACAGTTCTAACTTTTAAAATCACCAAAGTGTAATTAAACTACAAAATTCTACAAACTCCAGCATACCACTTAATATAATAGTAAAATATATTGAAGCATTAACTAACTACAATAAAAAAGAGGAAAATGTACTGCACAATTGTAGTAGAAAACTACTCGAGATGCTCCTTTCATAAAATATTAAGCAAACTACCCAAAGTCCTATTCAGTAGAAATTTGGGCAATCAACATAGCCCATTGACGTCAATGGAAAATACTACATCAGCCTTCACAGAAAACCATAAATTGTACAGTCTGGGTATAATGTCTTGTAGTCTAGGATTGGGAAACACTGCTGCCTCTCAATATTTGTTCCCTTAACCTACAGTACAAGATGTATTGAGTATCATGTAACACGTGCAAGCAAGTTCCCAATTTATCACCACACTGTGCATTAAAATGTGTACCATCTGACTGTGTGTGTGAGCCATACTGTTAGTATAACAAGGCATATTAATATAGCCCCATTTCATTCAGAAAAATAAATACAACTTTACAAACCACACACTTTCAAAAAAAACTGTAAATCAGACCCTTAGAAGTGTAAGTTAAAATTGGAATGGAAAAAAGTTAAATGAAAATCATAACCCCAACCTACCAGACAGAAAATGACATTACCAACAAAATGAACCCAGTAGTAAACATCTGCACTAAATAAGATCATTTGCTTAACTACAATTCTAAATATCTACAGTAAATAAGAGTAATGTAATGGGCTTAACTAAGGTATAAAATGAACATTTGAATTTCGCTTTCAAAAGAGATATTTTTTTCTCTATAAAGTAATTCCACAAAATTAACTGACACTGTTAAAAGCTATGAGAGAACTACAGTGAAAACCACCACCAAGATGGCTTCACAAAAACAAAACTCTGTAAATCTGTAGTTAACAGCATAGACAGTTGCCACATCCCTTTGAAATTAACGCAAAATAACAATTTGTTTGTTTATGTCTTTCGGCTTTTCCCGGTTAGGGGTCGCCACAGCGGAACTCCAGTCCGCTAATGTTTGGTAGTGGATTTTTACGTACCGGGTTACCAGCCCTGACGCACAACCTTCAACGAAGGCACGCCCCATTCACGTATGCCTCCACACAGAAGACGCTGTAGCTGAGAATCAAACGGGACAACGTCTTACTGTGAGGTGACAATGCTACCGCAGCACCACCATATAAACATAGTATATAAGGCTCTGGTTTGTATGATACATGCAATGTATTGGAATGCAGGATTAGAATATTCTATTTCTCCCTAAATCTTGCAGTACAGGCACTTTTCATGCATCACACACTTGACTATCGCTTATTCTGTATTTCATGCTTTTTTCCCTCCTTGTTTCACAGGTTTAGAGAAAACAACCTGCAATTGCATTGCAGGCCACTCCTGCTCTTCACCCCATGGCCTTTGTCCTTTACCCCCTGCCCACCAATCCCTTGCTTTTCCTGAAGTCAGGTCCCCACTGCTGAGTGTAACTTTGCCTAGCCCTCTGGCAAAAGGTATGCAGGTGTTTGGAATATATTCCTTCAGTGGTGCTGTCAAGTGTCATGTGTTAGCAATGGTTAATTCTACTTGTGGTTCATCATTTTAATGATTATTACTTCTAGGTTATTATCTTCCTCATCTCTGCATAAGCACAGGACCCTTTCAGCAGATAGGATATGAAGGAATAAAATCTGTGAACTAGGTAAGCCAACTTGGGTACAAGTCTCCTTTCAGGGTGACTTGGGAAGCAGTGTCTGGTTACATGATTTATCCCTAGTCACATTGGGGGCTGGGGTAATCACTAATACACAAATATTCCACAATCAGACACATAAATGCTTATAGGGTCTAAGTAATTTAGCAAAGCATCTAGGCTTACCTTTCAACATCTTAACTCAAGAAATCTGACCAAAACCTACATAATGGGGGGACAAAGGCCCAAAAATAGGGACAGATTTTAAATATTGCTCTTATAAGCTTAGAAAGGTGTAGAATAACAGGATTTGAGTTAGAGTGCATTTTCTGAAAGCCATAAAATCTGAAACTCAAATGTATGTCATTATTTGGTGAATTCAGGCTTCAGTGATTTGCCAGACAACTGCAAATTTTATGAGGAACAGACCAAAAATATGTGGCAAAAATCTGGACAGTTGAGAGCTATGCACCTAGGCATTCTATATCTAGCAAGATTTCCTATGAGTCATGGTGCTGAAATGCACTTTAGACCATTGGATCCTAGCTGCACCCCCCCCCCCATTATTTACCTAGCTTGTCCTGGTGTCCTTCTGTAATGTGCCCCTCTTCTAAAGGCCACCTTTATGTTACTTGTTCACAGCCTAGCCATATGTGGTCTTTTGTTAGCAAGTTAGCTGACTGGGTAAGTGTTGAGATCTGAGGTAAGAAGATAATCCTTCATGGCAATTGCAAAGGGGTTTCCCAGTGGGAGTGCATCAGGGGCATCTTGTCTGTTGCTGTTTCTAGCAATTGCCCTTCACATCTATACATATTTATCTTTTAAGCCAGAAAACCTCATTTCTACCTACAGTATTTAACTGCAGGAAGAAATATTTTCTTTAAGATCTAAAACTGGTATAAAGTATTCCTTATCATTGTCACATGCAGCAGGAGCCTGCAATACGGGGAGGGGTAATGCTCAGTCTCCTCTTTTAAGAGCTGCCTCAGGCCTCTTACTTCACCATCTGCTATTCTTTTCTCTAATGGGCTTTCTCCACTGTCTTGGCCATTATACCCTCTACATTCCTGTTTTCCTTCCTTTTCATTCTGAATCTTCTGAACAGTAACTGACAAGCTGTGCACAAGACCCAGTGTTATCTTTATAGTCTTTAGAGGTGATCTAGTCCTCATACTGTCACCTGCAGGATCATCATCTTTCCTCCCCACTTCTGGCATACATACCACTTGTTCTTCATTCTCCATATGTGGAGCTCCATTTGTTTCTACATGCTCTATGCTCTCAGTCTAGGAGCTGTCTGTACTTGGAACAATATTTATGGATTTTCCACATATTTCCTTCTGATTTGATCCTTCTCCTTGTATTCTTATGTTTGTTTTTTTAGCACATTCAGTTGCTGTCTGATTTTTGTCTGCTTCTGACTTGATTTCCATTCCTGTTTGACACTGAAATGCTTCTGCCAAACTGAGAAGAGATGTCATCTTAGACTACTACTTCTCATGTTTTAAAACGTTTTTGCTGTGTTTGGATCTGATGAGGTGAGCAGATATGTATATAGTCCTGCAGCTGCAGGTCTGTACACAAAATCAATTTCGAGGAGCCCCATGCCTATTTTGATTAAGGAGTATACAGTCTAGGTGTACACTGATTTCTGTGTATCTTTTGATAAGCATGAAGCACTTTTCCCAGTGGGAGTGCATCAGGGTTCAGGTCTGAGCACACTGCTGTTCATACTGGTGATGGACTGAATACATTAGCAAATGGGTTGGAAGGGACAGATTAACAAAGTTGCTGTAAGTAGACAGTGTGGCTTTACAACCCGACTCTAACCAAGAACTTTGGCAAAGGATAGGGGAAAGAAATTCAAAACTGAAGGCACAGGGGATGAAACTGTACAGATAAGACAATTGTAATGGCAGCAAATAGGGGAAATCATAAGAAGCTGAGAAATGAGATGAAGTGAAAATAGTGGAACAGGTTAACAGCATCAAATATCTGGAAGGGGTGGTTGAAGACAAGGGAAGTCTGAATGAAGAGGTCTGAGCTAGAATCAGAGGGGCTGCAGCAAACTGACACAGGGACTCGGGTGTAGTGCATGACAAAAGAATGCCAAAGAAGCTGAAAATTAAGGTGTACAAAGCAGTGGTGCGACCAGTACTACTATATGGCACAGAAACCTGGATAGTAAAGGAAGAGCAGTTGAGGAAGCTAGAGGGGATGGAGCTGAAAGTGCCTGAGAGGGATGGTGGGATGTACACTGTGGGACAGAAAAATAAATATGAACATAAGAGCAGAAACCAAACTAGGTTCATTCGCAGAAAAGGTTAAAGAGAACAGATTACGGTGGTACAGGCATATGTGCAGAAAAGAATATAATCTGCTGAAGAAGATTTGGGACAAACAAGAAGCCAAGAGGAAACTAGGGCATCCAGCAAAGAGATGGATGGATTGTGCTAGAAAAAAAAGACCTGCGACAATCAAGCATGAGTGTTAAATAAGGTAGGAGAGTGGTATTGAATAGAGAGAGATGACAACAGTTGACATGACACCCTGGCCCCATGTAGAAAATGGAAAATGGTGGGGTGGTTGATGGTGGTGGTGATGAAGCATGGATGCCCACACCCCACCACCACCCCCAACTAAGGAAACCACAGTAAAAACCTTTTCTAAAACAAACTTCACCTTACTTAAGACAGAGGTGGTAAGTTTCACAGCCCCCACTCTAAAGAATAATGCTGCCCAAGATGCAGAAACCTTTACAAATGCACTCTATGAGCACCTACAAGGATACATGAATCGTGCCATCCCTAGCAAAACCAAGACTCCTCTAAGAGAAGGATACCAGTTTGGTGGACCCCTGCAGTAAACAGGTTATACAATAGTAGGATGAGACTAGTTCAGAAAAAAAGCAAATCCCAAGAAGGAAAGACATCCCTGATCAGTATCAGTAAGAAACTAAGGTCTCTCATGAAATCATCCAAGGCTAACTTCGAAAGAAAAATAGCCAAGGATTCAAAAGATAACCACAAAGCCTTCTTTAGCTATGTTAAGAATCCAAGTGGCATCTTGCAGATGTGCACTGAACTAGTGCAAAATAGCACAAAATATTACTGAACCTACTGATATTGCCAACATCCTGGCAGATAGATTCAGTGCAAACTTCACCCCCCTCTCCCCTCCAAAAGGGCCCACAACAATACCGGAAAAGTGTAGTGTCCCAAAAACCACAGATGCACAGATGAAAACAGCCCTTTCAAAAGCCAAAAACACAGCGTCAATGGGACAAGTTGGTGTCCCAGGCTGCGTCTTGTACGAACTACAGAACGAACTAACCCCTCACCTAAACACGCTGTTCAACCTCAGCCTCTCCACAGGCTATGTGCCCATAGAATTGCACACATTAATGGTTATTCCTCTCCACAAAGGAGGGGCCACAACTGACCCTGGTAACTATCGCCCCATAAGCCTGACTAGCCTGGTCTGCAAGGCTATGGAGTGCATCATCATGGAACTCATTGTCAAAGACATTGGGAACCTCCAAACACTTGACCCGAGCCAGTTCGGCTTTAAGGGCAGATCATGCCTACTAAACCTGGTTGACTTCTTCGAGACATGTCACCAAGGCCATAGATGAGGGAAAGGTGGTTCACACAGCCTACCTTGACTTCGCCAAGGTTTTTGACACCATTCCCCACTCGGGTATTACATAAAAACTCACCAGCCTGAACATAAACCCCTATGTCACGAGATGGGTTGCCATCTGGCTTACAGACAGAACTCACACGTTAAGAATAGCGGGCTCCAGGTCAGACTCTAAACCAGTCACAAGTGGTGTCCCGGAAGGCTCAGTCCTGGGACCCCTACTGTTCGGCATATACTTCTCAGAAGTACAGGCAAACACAGGAGGACTATGGCTAACCAAGTTCGCCGATGACTGCAAACTGGGTGCCATAACTGACTCTCAAGCTGACACGGACATCCTCCAAAAGGGCCTTACTGAGACGGACACCTGGTGTCAAAGTCATGGCCTCAAGCTAAATGCCAAAAAACGCATAGTCATCCCGTTTGGGAAAAACAAAACACACACGAATTACCACATAGGTGGCAGCCCCCTTAATACAGAAGAAGTAATAAGAGATCTGGGGACCCAGGTAGATAGTAATCTCTCCTTTGACAATCATATTGCCAAAGTAGTTAGGAAATCCTATGTGGCCCATCTAATTACTAAAGGGTTTGCATCTAGAAATAAAGAGGTTATAGTGTCCCTCTACTTGTCACTCATTAGACCCATCATAGAGTACAATGCCCCATTTGGGATGTACCTCACAAGACACTTCCAATAGCTGGAAAGACCACAAAAGTACCACACCAAGAGGATTACTGGCCTCAAACATATGTACTATGCAGCCCGACTGAAAAAACTCCGGCTGTACTCAGTGGCACATCGCTTACTCAGAGGTTTTTCTCTGCCTGACTTGCAAAGCCATGTCCAACTCAGAATTGATGGACATGCCCCACCTAAAGAAATCCAAATCACTGCAACCCACGTGCTCTACTGAGCTAAACCTCGCCACAACAATAAATAGAAATGCTGGAGGGATAGATTCCTGTCAGAGACTCCCCATGCTTTGGAACAAAATTCCAAACTACATCAGGCAAAGAGCCCCTCACTAACACTCTTCAGGAGAAACCTTGACGAGTGGATGGGTAAAAAAAAGTACACCCCTGGGATCACTTCATTGGCTCTGCTTGACAAAGGTTCAGTTAATTAATCAATGGGGCGGCGAAAGCCGACACACTCTGGTTAGGCTTATAAATGCCCTCGGGCAGATAGCCTAGTACCTACCTATGAACCTACCTATGAAGCACTTTCTTGTTTTCATGTCCAATCGATCCAGTAGTTTTTGAAGCCTGTTGATCACTCTAAGAACTGTAAGTTAGAACAGGAAGAAGAAATTGATTTATATGTTGGACTTCAATATTGAAAACTACTCTGACATCTAGAAATAGTTCGTCTTCCGAAGTATCCCTTGTTGAGCTTTATTTCTATTTGTTCATGATTAATTGTTGATCCTTCATCTGTTCCCAAATATTTATACAGTCCCTCTTGCTCAAGTTCCTTTATATCTCATCCCTGTCTGAGGTTGATTTTTGCTTGGTGATGCATCTTTCCTGTTTTAAATGTTGCTTTTGCATATTTATCAAGGCCAGATGTCATTCTTACATCATCTGAAAATGTTTTAACCATTTGTAGTTGGTGCTTTCTTCTTTTCTGATGAACTATACAGTTTCTAAGTCCTTCACAAAATGTAGATGAGAAATATTTAAACAAGTTTGTTTTTGGGAACCAAATTGTAACAGTAGCTTAATCTGTTAAGTAAATAGCTTAATGGGTTAAATGCAAGACAAAACAGCAGCAGTGACTAATAACTACCCTGGAATATCCCCCTTTGAATTTTTATCCATAAGAAAATGATTTGCCTTTTGTCATGGCTCAACTGTAGTGTGTGTTTGCCACTGTTTTCTGGTCACTGTGATGTAATTGATCAAGGTAGGCTGCATTTTTATACATCTGTAAGTATTCCTTTATCCGTGAATGGAATGCTGTCAGATGCTTTTTTTTTCTTTGTAATTTAGCCACACCATGCTTAAATCCTCCCCCCACTTTTTTTTTACAATTCTGTGTTATGATTTTATTTAGCAACAAATGATCTTTTGTTCCATATGACTTTCCCCCTTTTGCTCATTTGCTGTAATTTAAGTTCTTTTCTAAATGGCTGTAAACCCTCTATCAATTTCAGTATATAGTCTTTATATTGTCGGAAGGAACGTTATTGGTCTGTCGTTCTTAGGATGACTTGCAAATTCATTCTTAAAGAAAAACTCCGGCCTAGAGCTAAAAACAATCTGTTTTTTTCACTCTGTTTCCTGACCTATTTTAACACCTCAAAATCACTCTGAGTGCTTTGTTTGTAATTTTAGCATGTTTTCCACAATATGGCTGCCAATGGGGCTTGATGTATTGGTGTGATCTTGTTCTCTTTCCCATAATGCTTTGTATGACTCATGCCAGACATAAGGAAGTAACTGTGAATTCCTGTGCCATTGACATATAATGGGATTTGTGAGAGTCACTGTTATCTTTACCATTTGTAAAATTACTGCTTCTTTTCTCTCTCTCTAATCACCCTCATTTATGTTTGACTCAGACCTTATTTTACACTATACTTAGAAGTTGTCCAGATATAGCCAGAAAAGTAGCTAAATTGCAGGACTTTGTTCAAGATTTTCTTTTGTAGTTCAAGAGGAATTGACAGTCGCCTCTCCCCACACTACTGCAGAGGTGTTAAAACTGTCATTGCACTGAGAGACCCTTGCAGAATCCTTCTGATCCCATTTCAAGTTTACATTTGTGGGTAAGGTATAGTAGAACTGGAAACTATGGAATCAACATTCCCTTAGTGAAGTAACATTTTTGTAAGCACCTTTTAGTAAATTAGCACTTAAAGCAAAGGCACACATACAGTAACAGAAAAGAAAACAAACTATACTAACATGTATTTTTATTTATATACATGATACATTAGACCACGGTGGTGCAGCGGTTAACATTGCCACCTCACAGCAAGAGGTTCTTCGGTTCGATTCTCGGATGGGGTGCCTTCTGTGTGGAGTCTGCATGTTCAGCCTGTGGTCATGTGGGTTTCCTCCCACATCCCAAAGACATGCAGTAGGTGGATTGGACACTCTAAATTGGCCCTAGGTGTGAGTGTGTGTGTGTGTCTTCTTGGGCGCCGGGCTGGCACCTCAACACTGTAAAACTCCACTGCCAATCATGAGCAGACGGATGATCCGCTGTGGCGACCCCTAACCGAGAAAAGCCGAAAGAAGAATACATGATACATTAGACATCATCTTTCTTTATAACAACTGACATTTAGTTCACCATTTCATAAATTGCTCAATTCCTGCCTTCCCTTAAACCTCACCCCTCCTCCCCAGAACCTTATTCTGCATGTATTGTTCTTACGAATTCCATTTATCTATGTTCACTTTTCTCTTTCCCTTTTCTAAAGATCTCTCTTCCAGTTCTTCTCTATCTTAAAATATTCAGTCCTTCAAATAAAGTTGATTTACGTTTTGATTTCCATTTTCTAGTAATTGCTTTTTTGGCAGAAAACAAAATTAAACTTAATAAAGCCTTACTATGTTTAGGCAGTTCAGATCCTGTGTCCCAGCTTACAACCATTTGGTTCCTCAGTATTTCTGACAGAGTACTCTGTAATGAATTTTTAAAATCTGCCAATTCATTTCCATCCCAAAAAGCATGTTTCCAGTTGACTCTTTCTTCCCCAGCACACCTGCATTATTAAATATCTAGAGGAGGAAAATTCTTTGAAGTCTGTTTAAGGTATAAAAATACCTTTGCAAACACTTCCAAGCAGAAATCCTAAATCTTCTGGATTTTGTTGCATACTTGGGAGCCATGCATACGTCTTAACGACTGTATCTTCTCAATCTTTTCTGACCTGTGATGAATCTTATAGATGTCCTTCCATTTCACTGTTGCAGTATTCTTTACAATAGGGATCCCCTGCCAAGAGTGGCCCAACCTCTGGCCAGTATGCCAAAGCCTTTAGGTTGCTTTAAGGTATACAATACATCACACGTATGCTCCTTGTGTAGGACATAAAGATGACGTCCGGAAGTACCATCCTGAAAACAACTTTACCACCAGTCCAAACAACATCTTTTGATAGTCTGTCTGAACATCCATTCCGTTGCTGGTTCACCAAGCCATTACGGATAAGTGTTCTGTTGGGATTTTTTGTTGTGTTATCTTCCTTTTGGCTATACTGTGGCTTGTGGGGTTTCATGTCATCCAAGAAGGGTAAATGCCAGTGTGGAAGACAGATTCCCCATAAAGAACAGTCATAAACAGTGTCTGTTTTGCCTAGGCACTTCACACGATCATATGTCCTGTTTTGTGTACCAGGCCTTTGTTCCCAAAACCCTTCATAGTAGGCTTTCTTCTTTGGCACATTATCTTGAGATTCAGTGTCTTAAGCTTCTTGCTACAGACACAATAGAGGGAACTTCCCAGTCAGAGGGATAGCCATCTGGGAAGAAGGGCAAGAAATCTAGGCCAGAATCTTCTGCTGTTAAGCCTCCGCTGGGCGTCCATCCCGAGGAGAGTGATAGCTTGGAGGTTCATCCAGCTTCATCGTTGGATTCTTTTTCTGCTTCGGATGTTCAGGGGGAATTGCAGATGGTTGTTTCTGAGGGGCCTAGGGGGTGTGCCCCAAATTTTAGTCAGAGAAGAAGTCCCAGCTACGATTATTAAGTGCCGTCTGGGTTTGGAGCCTTCCAAATTTTTTAAGGTGGATATCCCCTTAAAAAGCATAAGACTAAACATATTTCCCCAGCTCCTAAGGATCCACAGATTGAATGGCAGTCCTTCACTCAGGGGTTGTTTAGTGCTTTGATGGCTTTAAAACCTTCTCAGGGAGTTTCTGTTCCAGCCCCCTTGGTCCTCTGCCCCCCCCCCCCCAGCATAAGAGATGCAGAGAACAGGATTCCTTTGGGGAGGAGGCAGATACAGATGAGGAATCCCTTACTTACTCCTCCCAGACTCCCTCTCCTTTGGACTGTGGATCAAAGGAAGAGGAATCTACCCATCCTGATACTCCCTTTGAAGAGATTTCTTTTGGGGTGTCTATCTTTAGGATGATGGAGTTTTTTAAATGGGATTGTGCTCAAATTTCAGGGATACAAAAAAGGTATTATGAGCTACTGCAAATGGAGTCTCCCAGACCCTCTGCTGTCCCTCCTGTTTTTGCTGCTTTTGTTGATGCCTTTTCTAGCGTCTCTAAGGCTCCAGATGCTCAGCCACCTGCCCCCAAGAAAATTGATGGGTTCTATAGGGTGCCTGAGGACTGTTCTTGTACAAATGTCATCCTGCTGACTCCTTGGTGATGTCCCTAGCTTCTGACAAACCTTCTCAATTGCTTCCTTCTCCTAAATTACTGCCTTCTGATAAAGATAGCAGAGCTATGGAAAGGCTGGGCAAGAAGGTTTATACCTCGGCTACCTTGGCTTTTAGGGCTGTTAATTATCAGACCCATATATCCAGGTACTAGTTGGCTGTGCTTTTCTAGGCCTGTCAGGTGATTTTTGATCTTCCAAACTCTTAAGGGTAAAACTTCTGCCCTTTCTGTTTTAGGGATTTCCTCCCAGGTGGCTTGTCATTCTATCAAGTGTAGTTATGATGCAGCAGATGCTTCCTCTAGGGCTGCCGGTTTTGGGTCAGTGATGAGGAGGTATTCTTGGCTTCGACTTAAACCTTTGCCTGATGATATTAAGGCTAAGTTGATGGATGCCCCTCTAGGTAATAAAATTGTTTGGTGAAGCTGCTGCTAATCCTTCAGGATAAGGGCAAGGCTTTACAGGAACTTAAACATGTATTTGTTTCTCCAGTTAACTGAGGCTGCTCAGTTTGTTGACTTTAGCCAGAGATCTGGAGTGCATCTGAACTGAAATCCAAGTCATCCACTGCAGACAACTGAAAAATAAGTATGTTGCACCTTGTTAACTGTATTTATTTGAATTGCCGCTTCATTTTTGCTGATGGTGTCTGCATTTTTCCTGCAATTTGAAATTCTGTACTACTGCGTTACATAGAATAGGCTAGATTCAGACTTGCTTAATCCAGGCTGTTTGGCATCACTGTGCTGCAGTAAATGATTTAACTTGCTGAGGTGCACAAAAAACGACAACTTGTCCAACGAAAACAGGATACCATTTATTAGGAAAATGTTAAGTGCTTACTTTCTTTACAGTGTAACTTCATCAGAACATTGCAAACTACTTAAAAAAACTGCAATTAAATATCCTCTCACATGATAAACTTAACCCAATAACAGCACTTTAGAACCAATTTAAGTGTTTTAAGGAGAGACAGTGGTGGGATTTGTAGGTTTGGTGGGCTGCAAATCTCACTGTATTGTGATAGGTTGATTCAAGTTTTGCAAGTAGAGTTAAGATTTGTAAAGATTTGGGAACAATAAGTTAGGCATGGTAAAAGATGGGCATGTGTGAGAGTGATCCTAGCTTCAGCAGTGAGATTTTTTATTTCTATACAGAAGCCCAAGTTTCTGATGGGTTTTTCTGATACAATTATTTATGTGAAGGTCGAGTTTTAGCTGATCGATGGCGACGCCAAGGAGTTTTGCGCTGGTGTCAACTTCGGTAGGGGTGCTGTTAAGAGACATTATGGAGAAGGAAGATTTGATGTGATTAACTGTTTTGGGAAGAAAGAGTAACTTTTTTTTTTTTTTTTTAGGTGAGGATGAGCTGATTATTAGAGAGTCATGTCTCGACTGCATTGAAGGATGACTGGGTGGCTGGTAGAAGTTCAGATGGAGAGTTGGCAATTGTGATGACTGTAGAGTCATCACCATATTGGACTATGGAAGACTGTGGGCAAGAAGAATAGAGTAAGTTGGTGAAGATGTTAAAAAGTAGTGGTCCAAGAATGGATTTTTGGGGGATACCCATTCTTACTGGAAGGGGGTAGATAGAGCAGACTGCCATCTGATTGATTGAAGTCTGTCAGTGAGATTGCTGGAGAACCATGCAACTGTATCTAGGGAGAAGTTGAGGTCAGACAGTTTGTGCAGAAGCAGAGAATGAGAAACTGTGTTGAAGGCCTTTGATAGATCAAGGAATAGGCAAGAGATAAGTTTATGATCATCTCTGGCTAAAGAAATAATGTTGAGGAAGGATAGTAGAGCTCTAGAGGTACTATGTTTAAGTTGGAAACCGTGCTGTGTAGGAGTGAGCAATTGTTCTTGTATGAGATGTTGCATAACTTGTTTATGTATACATTTCTCCAAGACTTTAGATAAAGGGGAGAGGACAGCAATAGGTCTGAAACTGGAGATTTAAGAGGAGTTACCTCCTTTGTGTATGGGTAGTGTATAGAATTGTTTCCAGATTGATGGACCTTTGGATTCTGAGATGGAGCGATTGATTATGATAGATAAAGGCAGAGCAAGAGAGTGTGCTGCTATCTGGAGAATATATGAAGGGATGTTGTCAGCAGATACAGAGCATGGTTTTAACTTGGAGAGTAGAGTTTTGATGTAGGTAGTGGGAATTGGGTTAAGGGAGAAGCTTTTTCCGAGTTAGTAGATGGTGAAGGTACAGAGCAGTTAGGAGGAATGGTACTGACGGAGTTGGGATTGGGGCTGAATAGTTTGGCTATTGAGTCTATAAAATAGGTGTTAAATGTGTTGGCTGTTTCTACAGGTGATTTGTCTGGACATGGATTGGTTGGGGTAGGGTTGCCAGGGTGTAGTGTTTGGTTTATAGTGTTCCAGAGGTTTTTTTAATCAGATTTTAGAATTGTTGAGGGTTGTTGTAGAAATCTTTTTTTATCTTTGTTGATGAGTTTTTTTGTCTGATTCCTAAGATGTTCATAGTGTTACCCTGCTGCAGTCATCACACTTGGGTTATCCTGTCGTCAGGCGGTCCCGCAGTCGGCCGGAATTCCAAAGTCTTGGTCTGGCGTCGATTGCTGTCGCTTCTTCCCTGACGTCAGTGCGCCAGGGGTATATATAATGCATCCGATGCCATTTTCTTCAGTCTTTCTTGCTGCACGGTGTCCGAAGCAGAAGCAGTTCGCAAGTGTCGGTCGGCCGACTCCTGAGATTTTCGAAGTCGAATTTCAGATCCGAAGTCTTCAATAAAGCTAAGTACCCCGTTGGGGAAACTTTTCTTGCCTCAGACCGATGTCAGAAAACGTTAACAATTGTATTTCTTGTGGGAAGCAAATACCTCATAAGGATTTTTATTCTTACTGCATACCTTGCCTAGGCCCAGACCACAACGTCACTGGTTGTCGTTTTTGTGCTAGGTTTAATAAGCGTACTATAAAAAGATGCTTTGATTTCGCACGACACTACTTCGGTAGAAAATTTAACTACACTATGCCGTCGGAGCAACCGACTACCGGCGTGCACAAAAAATGCAAGGATAAGGACAGCCAGCCTAGACCCAAGCCAGACTCCGAGGCCTCGGCTGGTCCGGTCTCTGGTTCACCGGTCTTCAGTGAGGCTCCGATGCAGCCCCTGACTACCGCAGATCTGGAACCCGAGACCGCTTCGGAGCTTTTGTCGGAGAGTACTAGGCCGACGCAGCCATTTTGTTTAGCCCCTACCGACGACACTGCTGAAAAAGATGTTGGTGCTGCAGAAACACCTTCGGTTTCTGAAGGCGTCTTCAGACCGACGACGCTCACCATAAAAACGTATCCTAAGACTAAGACTCCAATTAAACCTAAAAAGACTGCACTTCAGTCTCCAGTTCAAGGCCCCATGCCTAAGAAACAGATGCTCAAAATGGCTGAAGATTTGATCTCTTTAATCAGGGGTTCCCAACCCCCACCCGACAAAAGGCCTAGACAAGAGGAAGATTATGCCTCCTCTGCACAAGTGTCTTTTTCCTCAGGCTTCTCTGAGGACCAAGATTACTCCTTCTCCCCTTATGAAGATTCTGATGCTGAGGATTCTATTCCCTCAGCTTCTCCTCCTGAAGACTACTCCTTTGGGGAAACTACACACTATGAGGGAACATTTTCACTGGGAAGGTCAGGACTACTCTGATTCAAAGAAAAGGCTCAGAGAGTTTCTTTTACTCCCCCAGCACAGACCACTTGCCACCCCCCCCCCCAGTTTTAGACATTGTGGATGATGTTTACTTAGAATCTAGTCTGAACCCAGATTCTCTGCCTCCTGCTCCAGCCAAACCTGACAGATACTATAGAGTGCCTGATTCCCACAAATTCCCTTATAAAAGCCCTGTTGCAGATCCAGAGACTATCTCCCAGGGTCCCAAAGGGGCTAAGGCTTCTATGGCTAAAAATCCTGTACCCTCTGAAAGGGACTCCAGAGCACTAGACAGGTGGGGGAAAAAGGTTTATACCTCAGCCACTCTAGCTATGAGGGTACTAAATTGCCAATTTCACATGATAAAATATCAGCAATTTCTAATGTCTCAGTTAAAACAAAAAATGAGCACACTCCCTCAACAGTCTGAATTGAAAGAAATGCAGGATCTGTTGCATGCAACTGAACAGGTGGGCAAACATACTTTACAATGTGGGTTTGATTCTTTGGAGGCTTCCTGCAGAGCAGCTGTCACTGGGTCTGTTATACGTAGGCATGCTTGGTTAAAGGAACAAACTCTGCCTGATCATGTTAAAGCAAAGCTTCTAGATGCTCCCTTACAGCAGGATGTTCTTTTTGGAATTAAAGCAGAAGAAGTCTTAAAGAAAATGGAGGATAAGGCAAAATCTATGCAGACAGTCAAAGATTTTCTACAGGTACAGCCCCCTCGCTTCAGCAGAAATTGGCCAACAAAAAATCGGTCCTTTCCACCAACTGACAGACCACAGAGGGGTAAATACAGACGTCCAAGAGGCAGAGGACAACCACAATCCCAGTACAAACCTCGACAATGGGGCACTGCAACACAGAAGGGAGGAGAAGACAGGTCCCAAACTACCAGAAGGCAAACTCAATGACTTGCACCTCATCTGGCCAAGCAACACTCTCTTGGCAGCCCCCTTGGGAGGAAAACTCGCACTTTTTTCAGACAACTGGCACATTGTCACAAAGGACAAATGGGTCCTAGACATAGTTTCACGAGGATACAGATTCCATTTTCACACCTTGCCAATGAAAAGAGGAATGCCAAACCTGCCACAAAATCAATGGGCAGAGGCACAAAAACAAATTGCAGCTCTTATGGACATGAGAGCCATTCAGCTGGTACCTACTTGAGAGCAAGGCCAAGGATTTTACTCAAGACTCTTTCTAGTTCCCAAAAAGGACAATGCCTGGAGACCAATTCTGGACATTTCAATTCTAAACACCTTCTTACAAGTACCCAAATTCAAGATGCTAACACTACAGCAGCTTCTTCCCATGTTGGGCAAGAAAGCATGGCTAGTAACGGACCTCAAAGAGGCATACCTGCATGTCCCTATCAGACAAATTTGCAGAAGATACCTCCGTTTCATTGCAGGTTCAACCCATTAGCAATTCTCTGCACTGCCCTTTGGCTTATCTACTGCGCCCAGGGTCTTCACAAAATGCCTGGCACCAGTAATTGCATACTGCAGACAAAGAGGAATTCAAATATACCCATACCTGGATGACTGCCTCATCCAAGCAGAAAGCAAGGACATCCTCTTACAACATCTGGCTTTTATAAAACAACTTCTAAGTTGCCTGGGGTACACAGTAAACGAAAAGAAATCAAAACTAGTACCCTCACAAAATATGACATTCCTGGGTTCCAGCTTGAATACAACTGCCCAGAAGGCTTATCTGACGCCAGACAAACAACTACAACTGACTCAATATTTCAAAACAATGGCAACAAAGACCCAACTACCTGCAAGAAAAATTCTGCAGGCCTTGGGCTTCATGGCATCTTGCATACTACTAATACCATTTGCAAAGCTGCATATGAGGAAATTACAGTGGTACCTAAAAAGCGTATGGTCTCAACACAGCCACAGCTTGGACACAATGATATCTCTCATTCCCTGCCTGCAACAGGAGTTTCTATGGTGGTCACAGGCATGTCACCTCAACAAGGGTCAGCCTTTCACCTTGCCCCCAGCCAGGCAAAGTATGACAACAGATGCATCGGACTGTGCCTGGGGGGGCACACATGGCAGGGCAGTGCGTTCAAGGTGTATGGACTGCAGATCAAAGGAATCTGCACATCAATCAAAAACAGATGCTAGCTGTACAGAATGCTCTGACAGCCTTCAAGAATCTATTACATCCAGGACAACTTACAATAAGGATGGACAACACCACAGTAATGTGGTACATAAACAAACAAGAGGGTACACACTCCTACCCTCTATGCAGGCAAGCAATGACCTTGTGGAACACAGCTCTGGCTTACCAAGTTCAGTTACAAGCTCAATTCCTGTCAGGAAAAAAGAACACATTGGCAGATGACCTCAGCAGAAACATCATGGATCCCCACGAGTGGAAATTGGATCCACAAGTATTTGCAATGATAACTCAAAAATGGGGCCTTCCAGACATAGACCTGTTTGCCAGTCCTCAAAACTATCAGCTAACAAAATTTTGTACAAGGACACTTCACCATCAAGCTTGGAAAGTGGACGCACTCTCATTCAGGTGGAAAAACCTGACAGTATATGCCTTCCCTCCATTGCCTCTCCTCACAAAGGTGCTTCTGAAAGTCAGAAAGGAGAGACCACGACTGAAACTCATAGCCCCAGACTGGCCATGGCAGCACTGGTACCCACTATTGAGGAATATGGCCCAGGGCCCACCTTGGATTTTACCACAAATTGCCCATTTGCTCACACAGCAAAACAATCAGATTCTTCACAGCCAGCTCAAAACCTTAAATCTGGCTGCATGGCAAATCACCTAAGCATCCAGCCAGCTCCTCTTTCACAAGCAGTTATGGGTGTTATTCTGGAAGCTAGGAGGCCCAGCACCAGGAAGGCCTATTCGGACAAATGGAAAAGGTTTTGTGCCTGGAACCAATTTAAAGGCCAAAACACACTTCAGCCTCACATGCCTCAGATTCTACAGTATTTAACTGAGATGTTGCACAAAGGACTTTTTTTTACTTCCATTAAAATCCATGCATCAGCTATTTCAGCCCACTACAACACGGATCCACCCTTATTTTCGCATCCATTTCTAAGGCAGTTCCTCCGAGGGGCAAAAAACATTAGGCCCCCCAGGAGAGCACCTACACCAACATGGGACCTCAATTTTGTTCTGGAAAAACTTACGCTACCTCCCTTTGAACCAGCTTTCTCTGCAGATCTACAGTTTCTATCATGGAAGACTGCCCTGCTGCTAGCAATAACTTCAGCTAGAAGAGTCTCAGAGCTGCAGGCACTAATGGCAGTGGAACCTTTCCTCATTTTCCATCAAGACAGAGTTTCTCTACGAACTAATCCTTCCTTCATGCCTAAGGTGGTTTCCAGTGTGGCTTTAAATCAAACCATCCACTTACCCAACTTCTTCCCAAATCCACAGAACAAAGGAGAAAGACTCCTGCATTCCTTGGACATTCACAGGCAACTTCGTTACTACTTGGATAAAACTAAGGCTTTCAGAAAATCTGACCAGCTCTTTGTATCCTATGCTACAGCTTCACAAGGGAAGGCTAAATCAAAACAAACCATTTCCAAATGGATAGGACATTGCATTCGTTTTTGCTATACCCATCATGGAAAACCAGTTCCTGCTACCATTAAGCCCCACTCTACCAGGGCAACAGCTACATCTACAGCCTTCCTCAGGGGGGTTCCAACCAAGGAGATTTTGGAAGCTGCAACTTGGAGTTCAGTACACACCTTTACCAAACACTATCACTTACCACTTTACTCTAAGACTAGAGCTGGCTTCGCCACTGCAGTTCTGCAGGGCCTTCTAGCCTCCTCTTTCCCTCTATAACTCCTCCACCCATCCTTAGCTTTGGGATTCTACCCAAGTGTGATGACTGCAGCAGGGTAACACGATGAACATAGTACAGTTTTGTACCTACCATAAATGTAGATGTGTACACCCTGCTGCAGTCCAGGTTACCCTCCCTCCATCCCCTCTGATCTAACTGGCTAAATCTTGACAATATCTTCCTGATGTATTTGCTTATAGCTGGAGGGATTTTGTGTTTGTGCAAAAATTTCTTAATTTGGTACTAATTACTGACCACCTTTTTGGGGGCACCTGACATCTGGGGCAATAAAAACTGAAGAAAATGGTGTCTGGTGCATTATATATACCCCTAGCGCACTGACGTCAGGGAAGAAGCGACAGCAACCGACGCCGGACCAAGACTTTGGAATTCCAGCCGAGTGCGGGACCACCTGACGACAGGATAACCCAAGTGTGATGACTGCAGCAGGGTGTACACTTTAACATCTGCATTTATGGTAGGTACAAAACTGTACTTTCTTTATACCTTTGTAAGTTGGCAGGTAGTTTAGATCCTACCCATGTTTTCCATGCCCTATCTCTGGCTTTGATAAGGGTGCAATTAGTTTTGTATAGCCAGGTGAATATATTAACTTTAATCCGTACTTTCTGAAGTGGGACTAGTGAGTTTAAGATGTTAATGGAATGTTGAGTTGAAAGTTTGGACTGCTTCATCCAGTGGGAGCTGGGTGAGGAAGTTCCAGTTTACTCAAGAGAGTAGAGTATTACATGTTTCAGGGTTAAAGTTGGTGAGTTTTCAACAGGAGACGAATCTGTGTGATTTAGAGAGGCGAGTATACCTGAGCACTTTAATTGGCGAGTGGTCAATTAGGGAGTCAGGAAGAGTTTCAGGGCTATGGTATTTGGAGGGATTTGAAACAAGTATCCAATTGATTAGGGTGCTGGGAGAGTGAGAGTTTCAGAGAAACTACCCCAATAAGCCAGCCCTTGTTCACAGGCAATTTTGCACTCCTTCCAAGGGTAAAAAGTGTGGCAAGTGGGCTCCTCCTGCAAAGGCTACTCAGACTTCTGTTCCTTAGAAGTCTTCTTTCCTGATAAACCTGGTGCTGTCTGACTATCCTATTCTTCCCAGCCACTTTCCTCTTTTGCTTCGCTTATTTTTCTATTCCTATTTGGCTAAAGAGTTCTCAGGATTCCTGGGTTCTTTCCATTATCCACCAGGGGTATTTCATGGTCTGGAAATCTCTTCCTACTTTTATGGGAATTCCTCAGCCCCCTCAGGGAACAGCTGTCCTTCTTTCCAGGAGTGCTTCAAGATCTTTTGTCTCAGGGCACTATTCAGGAGGTACCTGTGTCTCAATGTAGGAGGGGCTTTCCTCCAGGATGTTTATAGTGCCTAGGAAAGAGGTTACCTGGAGACCGTTTTAGACCATCTCTCTTCTAAACACTTTTATGAAGGTGCCCTTTTTTCGAATGTTATCCCTTCAGACTTCGTTCCCTCTTTTGCTTCCTCAGGCTTATCTGGTGTCTCTGGATCTCAAGGGTGTTTATCTTCGTATCCCTAGTCATCCCCTTTTCAGGAAGTTTTTCTTTTTCTGTTGATTCCTGGCATTTTTAGTTCTCTGCTTTGCCCTTTGGTCTTTCTACTGCTGCTTAGGGTATTCACCAAATCCTTTGCTCCTGTGATTCTTTTTACAAGCTTCAGAGGATCCAAGGCTTTCCTTAATTGGATGACCTCCAGTTTCGGGCATCTGCTCCAGTGATCGTTTTGCAAAATCTTCATTTTGCCATTTCCCTTCTGCAAAGCTTGGGGTTCACAATACACTTCAAAAGGACTTTTCTGACTCCTACTCAGGATCATGTTTTTCCTGTGGTGCATGATCTAGACTGTGTCAGTGCTGGCATCCTTGCCTCATCCCAAGGCCTTGACGCTCATTTCCTTTTTTCAAACTTTTCCTCCTCTGGCCTCTGTAACAGCCAAGGAATTGCTGAGAGCTCTAGGGTTCATGGCCTCCACCATTCCTATGCACCCTCCGGCCAAAATCCACATGAGAAAATTTCAGTGGTTTCTGAATTCAGTTTGGCTTCAACATGTGCATCCCTCGAATTTGTAGTTCTTCTGCCTTGTCTCATGAAGGAACTTCACTGGTGGATTAAGCAGTTGTCAAAATCTGCGGCTCCCCTTTCCACCCCCCTCTTCCCTCTCAGGAGCTGTTCACAGACGCTTTGGACATGGGAGGGGGAACAGCATTTGGCGCCCTAAAGGGCAGGGCGTTTGGTCACCTCTTCAACAGAAAATGCACATCAATGTCAAAGAGGTGAGCTCTTCTGCTGGCTCTTCAGGCTTTTCATCCTCTCTTCTTCCTGGGACCTCTCAAGGTGTTTACAGACATGAGTGCAGTGATGTGATATGTAAACAAACAGGCGGGACAAGTTCTTAACATCTTTGTTGGTTGGCACTCCTGGTGAGGGAACTTGCTATCCAGTATCAAGAGACTCTTCAGGCAGTTTACATTCCCTCAGGTCAAATTATTGTGACAGACACACTGAGCAGGTCCTTAACTCAATCCCATGAATGGATGCTTCACAGGGATGTGTTTCTGAACATTGTTCACTAGTGGGGTACTCCTCAAATAGATCTTTTTACCTCCCCACTGAACAGACAACTTTTTTTTGTTTTTGTTTTTCTTCCAGAGTCGCATGTCCTCTGGTTTGGAAGTTGGGCACCCTATCTTTTTCTTAGAAGGCAAGGTTTCTTTATTCCTTGCCTCCCCTTCCTCTCATTCCAAAAGTCTTATTCATATTCAACAGGATGCTCCCAAAATCTTGTTTGGCCGAGACCGCATTGGTACCCCTTCTGCATTTAACTAAGGGCAATAGTCCCAAGTTACCTCACATGGTAGATATACAGGACAAGGGATCTCTCATCCAACCCCACCTGTCCACTCTTCAGCTGACATTATGGGTGATATGATTTTAATTCCACATGGACACCTTTTTTCTGAGGATGTGCTTAGGATCTTGCAGGAGGCTAGGAAATCCTACTTATCCAAATAGAAGAGGTTTTTCTGTTTATCTTTCTTGTAACCTGGATCCACTTTCTGTGGATGTTCCTTTGGTTCTCGCTTCACTTCTCTTGTGAATTGCTCAGTGCTGGATTGGCTTATTCTTCTGTTAAGGCCCACTTGTCAGCCATCTCTACTTGTCTGCCTTTATGTCCTTCCTTAGCTTCTATATTTGAAGCGAAAAAATTCCTTAAAGGTGTCCTTCATATTAGGCCTCCCAGGAAGCCTGTCCCTTCTTCCTGGGATGTTAATTTTATTTTGGAAAAATTGACTCAGGCTCCCTTCAGCCTGCAGCGTCATCTTCGTTGCAGCATTGCTCTTGGAAGACTATACTTCTTTTACCCTTTACTTCTGCCAGACAGGTGTCTGAGCTTCAAGCCCTTATGGCTTGTCCTTCTTTTTGGTGTTTTATAAGGACGTGGTGTCCTTGCGTGCTAATCCTTTTATGCCCAAAGTTGTGATTGAGTTGTCCCTTAATCAGTCTATTTGCACACATTTTCCCCTACTCTACAGTTTGCCAGTGAGAAGGTGCTGCACACATTAGTTGTGTATTGACAACTCAGATTTTAGTTGGATAAGAGTAAGGCTTTTCATAAATCTGATCAGGTGGGAAAATGCCATTGTCTCATTTTTACTTCACTGGCCTGAATTCTTATCTTAGTTTTTTATCAGTGTTTGATCTGAAATGGTTATTGTGTGTGTGTTGAAGCTTTCAATTAAATGCATATGTTCTTGTGAAGTGTAATTTTTCTCCAGTCTAGCCGATTGTATCTTAGGATATCGTATGTAAATTCTGTTTGAGTTCCTACTACTGAATTTGTGTCTTCCATAACAAGTTTTTTTTTCAGAAGTATGTTTGTTTGTGTCTTTTGGCTTTTCCCGGTTAGGGGTCGCCACAGCGGAACTCCGGTCCGCTAATGATTGGCAGTAGAGTTTTACGTGCTGGCTTGCCGGGCCTAACGCACAACCTTCAACGAAGGAACGCCCGTTCACGCATGTCGCCACACAGAAGATGCTCTGAGAATCGAACGGGAAACTTCTAACTATGAGGTGACAATGCTACCGCAGCACCACCACCACCGCATATCCTCTTTTATTATATATTTCATTCTAGATCCCCTGATACATTTTCACTACTGCAAATCAAGTTGCAATCCCTACCTGTAAGTAATATTCCCTGCTGAAAACTAAGTATTTCTCCCGAATTTTTCTTAAACTCCATAGTAGACATTTTTGGTGGAATATAAATACATGCCATCTTAATCCTCTTCCCTTGCCACTAGCCTCTTACTACCACAAATCTACCATTATTAACTTTTTCCCCTCTTCTGACACTATTGGAACCCCTCTAGCAATCTGTATAATTACTCCCTGTTCCTCTGTCCCTGGTATTCATGTGAATATCCATACTGAGATCCTTTCTGTATCAAATTTACAAGCTCATTTCTTTTCAAATGTGTCTCATGCAGCATTGCTATTTACACTCTGTTTCCTAATATGGTCCAATACTGTTTTATTTTGTTTACACCTCTAAGGCCATTTACGTTCCAGGATATTATGGATAGAGTAGCCATTTATAATAAAAAGCTGTTTCTCCTACTACTTGCACATGAAAGTATTTTGAATGTGTATTTCCAACTTTTGTCTTACACATGCACACTGTTTGTCAGGCTGAACTTTTATACAGTTGTTTCCCCTGATTTTCTTGTCAACCTGTCACATTTTTCAAGACTTTTTTGCTTTAATGAAAATCCTCAAACAAAAGTTAATGCATTTTCAAAACACCCCCATCCCCTAGTTATTTAGAAGAAAGACTCAAAACTATGTATATTTTTAACAAATGAAGTTTATCCCTCCACTTTGAGCAATTGTTTCAAATTGACAACTGCACCTACAGACATAACCTAATTTAAAATTTAAGGTTAACTATGCTAAAGAGTTTTACAGCCTGTGTTCCCACTTACACCGATTGTTGTCTGTTCTTTTGTTATGTCTGTTCTCCTCCCAGATGTGAAAACAGCTTGTATACTTCAGAAGACATTAACTTTTAGCCCTAAGAAAAAGTGGCTTGGCTACTTTTATATAAAATGAAAATGTTAAGTTGTCAATCTCACCTTCATTCTTGCTTGATGGGTTCGGAGACTATCCTCGGCTCCGACTCGGCACTTGCTAAGCTCGAGAGTCACTTTTACCAGCTCGAGGCAGCCCCATATCCCATGATGCAAGGTGGTAAGTACCCAGATCTCGTTTGCCGCTTCGCTGATGAGGTCCTCCTTTTACCAGCTCCTGGTAAGTGATTTTTACATTACTATTTTTGCCCCTTTTTCTTCTAAAACTTTAAAATTTATAGTTTTAACACAGTTGTAGTCCCTTTCTGACTAGAATTTCCCTGTCTCCATAAAACTTTTAGTCAGACTTCTCCCATCCCACCCCCCCCCCCCCCTTGTTAGGGCGTGTGTGTGTGTGTTATTGATAGTTTTTTGGGATATATAATTTAATTTCTTGGACTGGTGTTGTGTGTGTATTATTCACCATGTCTAAGGAAAGGGTCTCAGGCTTTAAGAAGTGTGACTCGTGCTGTCAGAAGATGTCTCTGACAGACGGTCACACTTCTTGCCTTTACTGCCTGGGGCCTCTTCACCTGCAGGACTCCTGTGCTATATGTCACTCTTTTAGCCAGAGAGTCCTGCAGGAGAGAAGAAATAAATTGATTTTGAGGGGCCTTCTTAAGCCGGAGGGCTCTCCGGCCAAGTCGGCTCCATCTAAGACTTCAAAGTCTTCCAAGGCCCAGGCTTCTGTGTCCAAGCCTGTGGCCTCGGCTCTGACTCTTTTAGAGTCGAGATCGGCTCCGGCTGGAGCCGATTCTGGTTTACACAAACCTTCGGCACCGATGGCTATCGGAGCCGATTCTGGTTCGACCACTTCGGTGTCGGCTCCGATCGGTTCCGGCCACCATGTGGCTCAGGCATCGGTGTCGGCTCCGATCGGCTCTGACACCCTTACTTTTAAGGCTGTATCGGCTCCGGCTGGAGCCGATGCATCGAAGCTACCTGTCGGTGTCGATAAGTTGTCGGCTCCGACAGATGTCCTTCATGGATGCGTCTGCAGTCATAACAAATGGGTTGTCCTGTCGTCAGGCAGCCCTTCGGTCGGCCGGATTCCAAAGTCTGGGTCCGGCTCCGGCTGATGTCGCACTTCACCCGACGTCATCTCTGCTGGTCTTCGGGTATAAAGGCATCAGCCGACGCCATTTTCCTCAGTCTTTCTTGCGCGTGGTCAAGCAGAAGCTGTTCGCAAGTGCGGTCGGTCAGATCCAGAGATTACTACTACCGAATACTACTTCGAAGACTTCTAAAAAGCTAAGTACCCCGTTGGGGACTCTTTCTTGCCTCAGCCGATGCCAGAAAAAGTCAATAACTGTTTAACTTGTGGGAAACAAATACCTCATAAAGATTTCCACTCTTACTGTCTGCCTTGCTTAGGCCCAGACCACGACGTAGCAGCCTGTTCGGCCTGCGCTTCCTTCAACCGACGAACGCTAAGGCGTCGGTTGGAGTTTGCTGAACAGTTTTTCGGCTCAGACTTTGCGTACATTATGCCGTCGGATCCTCCGACTACTCAAATTGTTAAAAAACGCAAGGAAAAAGACCGACACTCGCGGTCCGCGGTTTTGGCCGAAACCACGGTTAAGCAAGCGCTAGTGTCTCGGTTTCGGCGAAACCGAGAAAACTGGTCAATCTTCAGCCGAATCCATGGCTACTACTGAGGCTCCTGCTACCTTACCTGAATCGGCCTCAGAAATTTTGCCTACAACTGTGGTTGCTAGTGATTTATCAGACACCATCCCTTTGGATGTCTCTACCCCAGCACGTGGTGCTGCTAGACCCCCTGCAGCCATGTCTATCAAGGCCTTTGCCAGGGCTAAAGCAGCCAAATCTGCTAAGTCAGTGCCTGTTAAACCTCCCTCACACAGGCCCACTTCTAGTTCACAAATACTTACTCTGGCAGAAGATTTAATATCCTTAATTAGGGGATCCCAATCTCACCCAGACAAGGCCTCTCAGCCCCCAGAAAAGAGACTTAGGACAGAGCCCCCCGAGCCAGTGTCCTCTGATGATTCTGCGGATGACTCCGACATTACAGAACAGCCAGAGGATCCTTTTTCAACTTATGAAGACTCCGATGCTGAAGAATCCATTCCAGCTGCCTCTCCACCAGAGGAATTTTCCTTTGGGGAAACCTTACATGCCATGAGAGAACAATTTCAATGGCAGGGACAAGATTTCTCAGATTCTAGAAAAAGGCTTAGGACTTTTCTGCACCTACCACAACATAGGCCCTTAGCTATACCTCCTGTTTTGCCTGTTGTGGATGATGCATTTAATGATGTCTGCACTGCTCCTGATTCTTTACCTCCAGCCCCTGCCAAACCTGATAGATTTTACAGGGTACCAGACACTCATCACCACCTATACAAGGCCCCACTGGCAGACCCCGAAACTATTTCCCAGGGGCCTAAGGCAGTAGCCTCGACCACAGCAAAAAACCCTATTCCTTCAGAAAGGGAATCCAGCTCCTTAGACAGATGGGGGAAAAAAGTTTACACCTCTGCTACTCTCTCAGCTAGAGCTTTAAACTGTCAGTTTCACATGATCCAATACCAAGAGTTTATGCTTGATCAGTTAACTAAAAAAGTATCCTCTGATGAATCTTTAGATAAGAAATATGTATTAGAAATGGTGAATAACATACAACAGGTTAGTAACCATTCCTTAAAATGTGGCTATGATGCACTGGAGGCTTCATTTAGATCAGCCATGACTGGCACAGTGATAAGAAGACATGCATGGTTGAAAGAACAGGTCTTACCGGATCATGTTAAAGCAAAGCTATTAGATGCTCCTATGGATAAGGCCAGTTTATTTGGTACACCTGCCCAGCAGGTAATGAAGAAAATGGAAGAAAAGGCAAAATCTGTACAAACAGTTAAAGATTTCTTACAGGTTCAGCCCCCAAGGTTTAGCAGGAACTGGCCTGCCAAAAATTAGTCCTTTCCTGACTCCACAAGATCCCAAAGGGGCAGGAATAGACGCTCCAGAGGCAGAAATCAATCCAGAGGAGGTGCCTACAGAGGACGACAGTGGCAAGGTAATAACAGAGGCACAGACACAACCACTACCACTGCAACAGGACAATCACAGTGACTTGGCTCTAACTCCGCCTACCAGGGAGCAAATAGCAGCACCATTAGGCGGAAAGTTAGCCTTATTTTCGAAAAATTGGCACTATATCACAAAAGACAAGTGGATTTTGCAAACCATAGACCAAGGCTACCGGTTCCACTTCCACACCTTACCAGAAAAAAGAGGAATGCCAAACCTGCCTCCAAATCAAAAAATAGAAGCTCTACAGCAGATAACGGAATTAACAAAGATAAGAGCTGTGGAAAGAGTACCAATAACAGAACAGGGCAAAGGATTCTACTCCAGACTCTTCCTAGTACCAAGAAAAGAGAAAAGTTGGAGACCTATTCTCGACCTGTCCATCTTAAACACATATGTCATTGTCCCAAAATTCAAAATGCTGACCCTACAGCAACTTCTTCCCATGCTGGGCAAGGAGTGTTGGCTGGTAACTCTAGATCTCAAGGAGGCATACCTGCACGTCCCCATTCGACCAAATTGCAGAAGATACCTCAGATTTCTTGCAGGATCAGAGCATTATCAATTCTCAGCATTGCCCTTTGGCTTATCTACTGCGCCCAGAGTATTCACAAAATGCCTGGCATCAGTAATCGCTCACTGCAGACTACAGGGAATCCAAATTTATCCATACCTGGACGACTGCCTGCTACAAGCGGACAACAAAAGCAAGCTGACAACAGATTTACAAAGGGTCATTTACTTGCTACAAGCCCTGGGATACACAGTCAATTTACAAAAGTCAAGGCTGATACCATCCCAAACAAGAACATTCTTGGGCGCGGAATTGGACACAGTAAAACAAATGGCATTCCTAACTGCAGAAAAATAAAAAGAACTCCCTCTTTACTTCTTGGCATTAACAAAACAGAACAAACTAACAGCAAGAAAAGTTCTGCAGGCCTTGGGCTTCATGGCATCATGCATAATCTTGGTCCCACATGCCAGACTGCATATGAGAAAACTACAGTGGTACCTAAAGAATTTATGGTCTCAACACAGGCACAGCCTAGAAGCAGAAATACCACTAATCCCATGCCTAAAACAGGAGTTCCTATGGTGGGCTCAAGCATGCCAGTCAAACCCAGGCCTACCCTTCCACAACTTTCGAACAAGCCAAACCATCACAACAGACGCCTCAGACCTAGGACGGGGGGCGCACATGCTGGACAAATGGGTACAAGGATTGTGGACTCAGGACCAGCTGCACCTGCACATAAACCAAAAAGAAATGCTGGCAGTAAAACTGGCAATCCAAAAATTCAGACCATTCCTCAAAGAAGGCCATTTGATGATAAGGACAGACAACACCACAGTCATGTGGTACATCAACAAACAGGGAGGCACTCATTCATACCCCCTATGCAGAATGACTTTGGACCTTTGGAATCTGGCACTCAGCTACAACATCCAGTTACAGGCAATATTTGTACCGGGAAAAGAGAACACCCTAGCAGACATGTTAAGCAGAACCACCTCGGATGCTCACGAATGGATGCTACACCCGGACATCTTCAAGACCATCACAAAGAAATGGGGAATGCCACAAATAGATCTATTCGCCCTCTCAATCACCAGCTCAAAAATTCTGCACAAGGACATTCCACCCACTTGCATGGAAGGTGGATTCTCTCTCCTTCAGCTGGAAAGGTCTGACAGCATATGCATTTCCACCTCTTCCCTTGATACACAAGGTATTACTGAAAATCAAAGAGGAACGCCCAAGGATAATCCTGATAGCTCGAACTGGCCAAGACAACACTGGTACCCATTGCTGAGGAGCATGTCTCGGGAGAAAATGTGGTCAATACCCTGATGCCTTTGATGTTAACTCAGAACAACTACAGCATCATGCATCCAAACCTAAAACTTTGCAACTGACTGCCTGGAACATCACATAGCAGCAACTAATCCAGATCTTTCCCAAAGGGTTAAAGACATTATCCTTGAAGCCCGCAGACCTTCAACAAGAAGGAACTATGCAGGAAAATGGAAAAGGTTTGTCATTTGGAGTGCTGAAAGAGGAAAAGATGTGTCGAATATAGATATTGCTAACATTCTGGAGTATTTGGCAGAGCTTCTACATACAGGCCTGTCCTATTCCTCCATCAAGATACATGCATCAGCTATTTCAGCAGAATACAGCTTTGATCCACCTGTCTTTTCACATCCTCTACTCAGGCAGTTCCTCAGAGGGATCAAGAATGTAAAACCTCCTAGGAAACCACCATTACCAGCATGAGACTTGAACTTTGTGCTAGAAAAGTTGACACTCCCTCCGTTTGAACCAGCAGCAACAGCAGATCTACAGCACCTGTCATAGAAAACTGCTTTCCTACTGGCAATTACCTCAGCAAGGAGGGTTTCGGAACTACAGGCCTTAATGGCAGTACAATCCTTCCTAATCTTCCATCAAGATAGGGTGTCCATGAGAACTAATCCTACATTTATGCCTAAGGTGGTATCCAAAGTGTCTTTAAACCAGGCAATCCACCTACCTACCTTCTTCCCCAATCCACAAAACAGAGGGGAAAGAATGCTGCATACCTTGGACGTACATAGACAGCTACGCTACTACCTGGACAGAACCAAAAGTAACAGAAAAACTGACCAGCTTTTTGTAGCCTATGCAACAGGAAGGGAAGGAAAAGCAATTTCCAAACAGACAATCTCCAAATGGATAGGAAATTGCATAAGATTCTGTTACTCCTACCATGGAAAACCAATTCCACAGAACATAAGGCCTCATTCTACAAGGGCTACAGCCACTACCACAGCTTTCTTACGAGGAGTGGCAACCAAGGACATTATTGAGGCGGCTACTTGGACCTCCGTGCATACATTTGCCAAGCATTATAATTTACCTCTGTATTCTAGATCCCGAGCAGGGTTTGCCACTGCTGTACTGCAAGGGATCCTAACCACACCATAATTTTTTCTTCCTCCTCCCCTAGTTGGCTATGGTATTCTACCCATTTGTTATGACTGCAGATGCATCCATGAAGGACATAGTACAGTTTTGTCCTTTACACTTATTTACTATCTCCGATTTATCTGACTTGATACTTACTACCATGTCACCTATACTCATAACCACTCTCAAACTTATCCTTCTCTTTTCTGCTACAATAGCCTGTCTATCCATACCGTATTACATGACCTTCTTTGAAAGCAGCATTTTACATGAACATAACCTTCACCTCCAACAAACTTTACCTACCTCCTGTGTCTACTTCCTCAATCATAGTAATATAACTTCTTCCTCTAACTTTTTACTACCAAAATATCATAGAACATATCATATGTCATACTACTTAAACAAAAAGTATCTGTACAGCATACCAAGGATCCTTAAATGCCAGTTGTACCCCCAGTGTAACCTCCTCCTACATGGTGATATTCATCCTAACCCTGGTCCTAACAATAACTGCAACTTAAATCTAAACAATACTTCTTTACCAATACCACCAGCATATACTAAAGGTGTCAACTCCCTTCAGATAGCTCACCTAAATATAAGAAGCTTAAATAACAAAACTCACCACCTACATGCACTTCTAGACTTACATTCATTTGATATTTTATGCCTTACTGAAACTTGGCTAAAACCCTCTACTAAAGACCAAGAAATTACCCCTCCTGGCTATAATATACTTAGATGTGACCGCACAAAAAAGAAAGGTGGAGGTATAGCCATTATCTATAAAACTAATCTTAAAGTGACTCTCTATAATGAAGTTCCATCACTAGAATCCAGAGCTGAAGTATTATCTATCAAACTTCAAATTAACAATAATAAATCAATCTTTCTAATTTGTTTGTACCTTCCCCCTGGAAATAATATACATATTCTTGAAAACTTACTTAACTCACTGTCGAACCAACTATCCCAAGAAACCATAATACTTGGTGACTTCAACATTGACTGGTTAACCTGCTCATGCCAACACCCTACTAACCACATAAACCTCCATGGGTTCTCTCAATTAATAACCACTCCAACTAGAATCCACAAACCTAATAAAAAAGAAACAACTCTAGATTGGATCCTTATTAACAACCACCCTGACATCTACACACCAGGAACTCTTCCAGATAATATTAGTGACCATATGCTCACATATGTTATTAGACAAAATTGCATATCCCAACTACACATAGACTCAAGATATCCCGATCAAAAATTCTTCAATCCTGAAAAGTTCCTGGCTGAACTAAAAGCATGTGACTGGTCACAACTGACTCACCTTGAACTTAATGAAGCAGTGGCCTACTTTAATACAAACTTTCTACAGATCCTTGACTTACATGCTCCCTTTCACTCTACTAGAATAAGAGCCAAAACAGCACCATGGTTAACTAGACAAACAAAGAAAAAGATGGTCCTGAGAAATAGAATGTGGGCTAAATGGAGAGCCACCAAATGTCCATCAGATCACCTCCTCTTTAAACAGCTAAGAAATGCTACTAAGAAAGATACTCTTACAGACAAAAAGGAATATTATCTACACCTTCAACAATCCACTCAACATACCCCTCAAAAGTTCTGGTCAGGTATTAACACACTTCTTAAACCAGGACATCCTACTACTCCTACCCCTTCAGGCTTTAATCTTAACAATTCCACTCACATCCCTGATGCCTTTAACACATATTTTACAGAAATCATTCAAAACCTAGCCAATTCATTACCCTCATCCACAGTTAACTTGACAAATACCCACAGCACCTCCTTGAATGCCTTTCACCTTCAACCTGTAGCTACATCTCTTATTCACAAACTTCTCAAGAAACTTAAACCTTGTACTCCATCCGCTGATCTACTACCATCAGAATATCTACAAATTGCGGCAGAAGCTATAGACTACCCCATATCCATACTTATTAATAGGACTATCTCTGAGGGGAAAATTCCTACCATATGGAAAATATCTCATATAATTCCTTTACATAAAGGGGGCTCCTCTACTGAATTCTCAAACTTGACCTATTGCCTTACTGTCCCCATTAGCAAAGATTATGGAAAGATGCATTCACAAACAATTTCTTAACTATCTTCTTCAAAACAGATTACTAGCCAATTGTCAACATGGTTTCAGACCTGCCCATAGCACAACAACTGCCTTACTCTCTTTCACAGACACCATAAATAACAATAAAAACAACAATCTTTATCCTCTGCTCTATTTCTAGACTTGTCAAAAGCTTTTGACATGGTTAACCATAACATACTTCTCGATAAACTAAATCAATATTCTCTTGGCTCACAAGCACTTCAATGGTTTAGGAGCTATCTCCAAAACAGACAACAAGCAGTGCTATGGGAAAACACCCTTTCTTCCTTACTACCAGTAAACATTGGAGTTCCTCAAGGCTCTATTCTAGGTCCCCTTCTATTTTCTTTATTTATAAATGACCTACACATGAATACACCTCAAGCCATCTGCATTCAATATGCTGATGACTCAACTTTAATCTGTTCTGCTAATAATGTCTCCTCCCTACAGTCCCTCACACAAACAGTCTTCCAAAATGTTGAAAAGTGGTTTATGGAGCACTCCCTTCTTCTTAATGCCAAAAAAACAAAACTTCTTCTCTTTACCCCTACTCACAAATCCTCCACACCTTTCTTTACCATCTCCTCTAATAATGCTACTTGTATTAACCCAGACACGACCAGCGCCTTCTAGGAGTAACTATTGATAACCGTCTTACTTTTGATGACCATATCAACAATACCATTAAATCAGTTAACAAAAAATAGGTACTCTCTACGAATTAAACCCTTTCTTACAGCAGCAGCTAGAAAGACCATTGCCCAGACCCACCTGATCTCTACCCTTTTCTATGCCACTGCTATATATACTAACTTATCAAAGAATAACCTGACCAAACTCTCTACCTGTTATAATAGTATATCTAGATTCATCTCTGCTACTCCCTTTAGAACTCACCATTGTCTCAACCTCTTGCAACTTGACTGGTTAGAACTAAATAATCACTTACTCTATCAGCAACTACTTATCGTTCATAAGTCGCTTCACTACCCAGAAGCTACCCCAAGCCTTACAAAACTTATCTCACCTTATAAGAACCTAGCTACTCGCTCTGCAAATAAACTTCTAGTAGCCTCTACTAAATCATACAATAAAGCTGGTGACTCATTATTTGCTAACTCTGTTGGGAAAGTCTGGAATCAGCTCTCTCAAGAAATAACTAACCTTAACTCCACACCCCTTTTCGAAAAACACATCAAAGAATATCTTAAAACTCAGTGGCTTTGTCCTTGTACTAATCCCGACTGAAATTACTTCTCCCTCTCTCCTTCCTTCCCTCTCTATCCACTAACTGTCCCTCTAAATCATATAACTATTTGATGCCAGTTACTTCTTTTATATTATATTAAATACATTTTTTTTATCTTCCTTCTGCATGTTTTACCATCTTGTGATATTTTCTTATAAGTTATTATTGTGCCAACTTCAGTATGTTGCATCCTTGAAAATTGTATTGTTAACCAGCTGTTTTTGGTTGACTTGCCTTGTGCTTGCTAACTGTTCATTTTTTCTCTTACATTATTACACAAGCCTACCATTGTATTTTGTAATTTGCTTTGCTTTTTTGATGTACATTGTTTTCATATTTTTGGAGCTTTTCTCCCCGGGCCTCTACTGAAAACGGATATATGTCCAGCTAGACTAGCCCGGTCAACAAATGTAAAATAAATAAAAATAAATTGTACCTACCATAAATGTAGATGTCCGAACTGGATAGCATCTGCAGTCAGGATTACCCTCCCTCCTTCCCCTCTGTGGTACTCCTAGGGTATTTACCCTCCTAATAGCTAGCTGGGGGGGGGGGGGTCTCTTATGGTGTATTTGTTTGTATATATGTACATACATGCTTTTTTTTTGTGTTTGCCTTCTATCTTTTTGGAAACATTGGCATTTATCCAAAATTTAGCCTTCCAAGAGGGCAACTGGCATCTGGGGCAAGAAACACTGAGGAAAATGTCGTCGGCTGATGCCTGTATACCCGAAGACCAGCAGAGATGACGTCGGGTGAAGTGCGACATCAGCCGAAGCCGGACCCAGACTTTGGAATCCGGCCGACCGAAGGGCTGCCTGACGACAGGACAACCCATTTGTTATGACTGCAGATGCTATCCAGTTCGGACATCTACATTTATGGTAGGTACAAAACTGTACTTTTCTGTGGTTTCATCGGCTCCGATGGTTCCTTCGAGGAAGAGGTCTAGGTCCCCTTCCTTGGAGCCGATACTCTCTGCTCCGGCTTCGCCTCTCCTCTCGGAACGGAGCCATCGGAGTCGATCTTCAAGGTCATCCAGGCTTTCTGACCATGATTTAGAGAGAGTGGTCAGTAGATTACTAAAATCACAGGCACTGGCCCAAATGCTACATAGTCCGTCTCAGCAGACGACTATTAGTCCACACCCCATTGCAGTTCCTCCTTCGACTCTACCCCAGAGTTTGGAGTTGGAGTCTTCGGGGATAGTTTCTGCTACGGCTGAGGGAAGATACCCCTTCTGCTCCTTCAGCCTCTACTCTTATCTCCTCTTGAGACCTTTCTTAGAGGGATTGGTGGCGGGCTTCCTGGTCTCCTCCGAGGGGTGAGTGGCATCGGACCCTTGTCCGACCCGCTCTTCCCTTGGAGCCTCGGCCTTGGTGAGCTCGGCTCTGACATCTGCCTCGGAGCCTTCCTTTCGGTGGGTCCTGGAGTTCCTAGCTCTTGGGCGGGTTCTCTCGGCCTCCCTGGGAGGAGCCTTGAGGTGATGAAGAGTGTGCTGGCCACTGGACTCAGCCAGCAGTCTGTTCCTTAGCTCCTCCCTCTATAGTGCCTGTTGACATCTCTGCCACTTCTCTTGCTCCCGGACCCAGAGATCCTCCGCCTCAGGTTTCCCCACTGAATATCCCTCTTCCGAGGATTCTCCTGATTTGTCAGGAGATCCTCCGGAAGAGGACCTGTAAGAGGAAACACGTAGACTCCCCGAGTCTATCACCCGGATACTGATTTAGATGAGTCAGAGGGATCCCCAAGATCCCCCTCTGAGGATGTCTCCTTCTCAGACATCCTAGAACTCCTTAGACAGAGGGGAAACTGGCCCACCAATAATCCCTCTGAGGATGAGTCAGTATACCTGAGGCGTTTGGATCTCGGCCCTCCACCTCCTGGGTGTCTCCGCCTTCGACCCCTTATGCAGGTTATTGCTCGAAAGGCGTGGGCTGCTCCTGACTCTGTAGAGCCAGTCCCTAGGAGGCCTTCTAAATTTATAACTGCCCCGTCGGACAAGCAATTCCTCACAAAAGGTGTCCCCGCTGATGCCATGGTGGTGGCGGCTGCCACTAAGAAGGAACTTGCAGATCCTTCCGTACCTGTCCATCCTCCTAATAAGGACTCTAGGACCATGGATAGATATGGTAAGCGGATGTTTTCTTCAGCGACCTTTGCTATGCGTTCGCTGAACTACCTATGTCACTTCACCAGACTCTAGAGGAATATCCTTAAGGAGCTAGGTGAAGTAGTACAGGATCCTACAGCTGCAGGGGCTCAAGAAAAAATTGCTTCGCAGCTAGGAACCCTTAACTCCATTGCTAACTCCTCCATGCGGCTGATATATGCTGCTGATGGAGCGAGTAGAGCCGCAGGTACAGGTGTGGCTCTTAGACGCCAAGCCTGGATGCGGCTCTGTAATTTTGCTGATCCCTTTAAGGCGTCCTTCACAAACTCTCCCTTTGATGGGTCAGCTTTGTTTGGCCCTCAAGTGAAGGAAGCGTTGACCAGGTGTGAGCAGGACGGCAAAACTCTTTCTGCCATAGGAGTCCGTTTTTCCACCCCTTCTAGACCTTACCCCAAAGGACAGAAGGGTGGCAAAATGTGGTTCCGCAAATCCCAAGGAGTCACGCCGGATTCACGTGGTCAGTTTACCCCTAGAGGCAGAGGGGGTAACAACAACAGATGCCGCTATAGAGGCAGAGGGGGTCCACAAAATCAGGGAAACAGAGTCTCTCTCTGACAAGCCCTTTCAGCATCCCTGAGATGTTGCCCGGCTGTCCCGCCTTGGAGGCAGTCGGGGGAAGACTATCGCTGTACCCAGAAGCCTGGCGTTCCCTCACTCAAGACAGATGGGTACAGTCGATCATATCCGAGGGTTACAAAATTCCTTTCGAGGAAAGTCCTTTCTATCCCTCAAATTCCCTTCCAGATGTACAACCCGGTCTAAGGGAAATTGCAGAGTTAGAAATCTTAAAACTACTGCAAAAAAGAGCCATTCAGCCAGTTACAACAGATCATTCAGAGCCCGGAATCTACTCAAGGTTCTTTTGGTCCCCAAAAGACGGAGACTGGAGACCAGTATTGGATCTCAGCAGACTCAAGTCTGTGAGGAAGACAAGATTCCGAATGGTCACTCTTCAGTTAATTCTGCCCTTCTTACAGAAGGACAACTGGATGTGCTCAATAGATCTTCAGGATGCGTACTATCACATAAAATTCACAGACGCCCAGGAGATTTCTCCGCTTCGGCTGGGGTCCAGTCATTTCCAGTTCAGAGCCCTGCCCTTTGGTCTCACTACAGCCCCAGAGTGTTCACCAAATGCATGGCAGTGGTCACGGCTCACCTGAGACGTCAAGGATTCCAGGTGTTTCCGTATCTCGACGACTGGCTCCTTTCAGCCACCACCAGGCATCAGCTTGTTCAAGCCAGGGATTACACAATAAATCTTTGTTCTCATTTGGGCATCTCGATCAACTTCGAAAAGTCATCCTTGTTGCCCTGCCAGTCTATTACTTTCATAGGCGCAAACTTAAACACTGTTCGGATGTCAGCTACCCTTACAGATCAAAGAGTTTCAGACATTCAAAGTCATGTCAGGATCATTCTAGCCAACAAGAAAGTACAGGCCAGAATGGTTCTAAAGGTATTAGGCCTCATGGCTGCGGCCATTACTCTTCTTCCCTGGCTCGCTTCTACATGCGCCTTCTTCAGTGGATGTTGTTCACTCAGTGGTCTTACCAACAACTTCCAATGCGTCACCAAATACTGGTGACACAGATTTGCAAGAATCATCTTGCTTGGTGGATCACTGCTCCCCAGATTCACCAAGGCAGACACTTTGTACCCCCATCCCGGTAGCCACTGGCGCCACGGATGCGCCCCTCATCGGGTGGGGGTCATTATCAGGGCAGGATGGTTCATGGGACGTGGCAACCGCTCGAATACCACCTGCACATAAATGTCCTAGAGATGAGAGCAGTGCTTTTAACATTGCAAGCCCTCAACGACTTTCTTCCCGTAGGGACAATTGCAGTCCACACAGACAACATGTCTGTAGTTTGGTATATCAACAAACAGGGCGGAACCAAGTCCTACCCCTTGTGTCGAAGCGCTCAGACTTTGGCAATGGGCGATCTCCTCTCATCGGTTTCTGGTAGCAACGCATCCCTGGGAAAACCAACATTTTAGCGGACAGATTGAGCAGAGCTATTCTCATGCCTCACGAGTGGTCTCTCAAGCAATCTATAGTGGAAGAAATTTTTCTGGAATGGGGTCGCCCATGTTGCGATCTTTTTGCTACTCCCCAAAACAGCAAATGCCCAGACTTCTTCTCTCTCTTCCCTCTGCCAGGCCATCCCCCCAGAGACGCTCTGACCCAGGATTGGCCCCAGGGACTTCTTTATGCCTTTCCTCCTTTTCCTCTGATCCCTCAAGTTATCCAGAAAGCAACCGTTTTGAGAGCCAAAATGATTCTCATTGCTCCTTATTGGCCTCGACAAATTTGGTTTCCGTTCCTCCATCGTCACCTTTTGGTGCAGCCGTGGCATCTGGACCCAGTGCCAGATCTTCTGATTCACCAATCCGGTCAGCTGCACTGGTCTATCCCTTCTCTCAACCTCACAGCATGGTTGCTCCACTTCCTTCCTTAGCCAGGCTTCCTTTGATCTCTAACCCCGTTAGACATTCTAGTAGCTTCCTTAAAATCCTCTACCAGGAGGATTTATACAAGCAAATGGAAACGTTTCTCTTATTGGGCTAAAGCCAAGAATATTGATCCATTCACTGCTCCAGTTCAGGCAGTTTTGGATTTCTTAGCAGAGATTTTTCATGCAGGCTCCTCTTCTTCCACAGTTATAGAGTTCAATTGGCTGCTATCTCGAACTTTCATGTCAGGTTCTCAGATCACAATATTATGTCCCACAGGCTTTGTAGAGCCTTCTTGAAAGGAATTTTCCTCCTGAAGCCTCCAGTCAGGAGTCCTCCTCCTCAATGGGATCTAAATTTAGTGCTGGCATCCTTGATTCTTCCCCCCTTTGAGCCAGCTGTTTCTTGCTCCCTGAAATTTCTTTCATGGAAAACCTTATTCCTGGTAGCTATTACATCGGCCAGGAGGGTGTCTGAACTTCATGCTCTATCTGTTCGCCCCTATATGGTCTTTCACAAAGACAGAGTATCATTGAGAACTAATCCGACCTTTTGCCTAAGGTCGCCTCAAAGACTAATTTGAATCAATCCATTGATCTCCTGTATTTTTTCCAAACTATTCAAACAGATCGGAACAAAAACTACATTATCTTGATGTCCACCGACAACTCAGATATTATTTGGACAGAACTAAACAATTTAGGAAATCCGATCAACTCTTTGTTTCCTATGCTGATAACAAGAAAGGCCTTCTTGTCTCAAAAGTGACCTTATCTAGATGGCTTTCTTCTGTCATCTCTGAAATTTATCGGCTCAGGGGAAAACAGCTGTGCTCAAAACCTAAAGCACATTCAACCAGAAGGTTAGCTACTTCTACAGCCTTTCAAGCTAGACTTCCTTTAGACACTTGGGCCACTCCTCATACTTTTGTTTCCCATTACAAATTGGACTTGGCCTCCAGGGACAGAGCCAGTTTTGGCTCTACAGTCCTCAAGAGTCTGTTCCATTGAGCCACCCAGGATAGAGGTGCTAGGGACGCGGTCCCATCAAGCAAGAATGAAGGCGAGATTGACAACTTAACATTGAGAAGTTATGTACCTACCATAACGTTCCATGTTAGTTGTCTTCTCTCTTCTTTCTTGCGACCCTCCCTCCTTCCCCAGGCCTGGACAGACCTTTCTCTACAAGGAGTTATGATGCTGAAGACCATACAGAGCTGGTCCTTCTTCCATCCTGCAGGTTTTTCTTTCTTCCTTCTTCCTTTGGGAAGTGTTTATGCTAGGTGCTATTGCCCTTTTGTCATCAAACGAGATCTGGGTACTTACCGCCTTGCATCATGGGATATGGGGCTGCCTCGAGCTGGTAAAAGTGACTCTCGAGCTTAGCAAGTGCCGAGTCGGAGCAAACCCATCAAGCAAGAAAGAAGGCGAGAGAAGACAACTAACATGGAACGTTATGGTAGGTACATAACTTCTCATTATGCACTGTTCTATTAAATGCATTAACGTTTTAAGTCTGCTGGGAAACTGCTGTCTCTTATTCACTTTCCATAATTTCAAACTTTATTTTTCACTGGACTGCTTGTCATTGTACCTTTAAATTTCGTATTTCTGTCAGCAAGGTATGCTCAGACCTCTTAAGATTAATTGCTTGCACATGCAGACACTTGTCTCCACGTAAACGTAGTTAGCATTGAGGAGAAAAAAAGACAACAACTTGCAGATGCATGAATGAATCTTTGTAAATTTCACTGAGAACAGAGTTTACAGAATTCCCCCCCTGGCTTAATTGCCTTCGGCTACAGACTTCTTGTCTTTTACTGAGAACATTTACTAATGGGGGAAAACACAAGCTTAATGTGTTTGTAGATGCAAGAAGCTTAGCATTTTTTGTGCCCATCTTTGCTGCCTTCATGAGCCTTTCAGTTCATCAGACCTTGAGTTATTGGCCTTCATGTGTCTCTCTTGCAGTCAGTTCAGCTAAGACTTTTTCTGAACTACATGTCCTTGTATGTAAATAGCTACTTTTCCTCAGGGCATAGTGTCTTTGAGAACAAAGATCTCTGTGACCTAAGGTAATCTGGGAAAATTACTTAAAACCAGCTGAGCACATTTGCCTATCTGAAGGGAAAAGGGTTTATATTTGTGCATTTATATAGGTGTATTAGATGTTAAATTCAAAGAATCAAGTCAGTCAGGCAGCCTGATCAGCTGTTTGTTCCTTTTTATGTCAGGAAAAACTGAAGCTTCTCCATTACTAAACAAATGCATTCTAAGTGATTAATTACATCTTCCGATCAAGCTGAGAAGGTTTGGTCCCAGTTCAGCGATTGGCAGCTACCACTACAAACTTCTACAGTAATGTTTGTACCCAAAGTGTTTGTTAGGCTGCTAGTTGGATATCCATTTACACAATCCCTGAACATTACATACAGGATGTCTAGTTTAGAGGTTGGACAAGATTTGAGACATTTATACTTCGGGGCATGGTATATTCAAGTCACCCATTTGTTTGAGCTAGGGGTACACTGTTTTGTGCCCCCCCCCCAAATATACAGTCCAAGTGTCAGTGCTTCTTACGGTGAATACAATGCAGTTATAGAAGTTGCTAAAATAAGATTACTTGCACAGGTCTTCCTGCTTCACTTTGTTACTGTCTGTGTCATGTCCAGTGGTCTAGCACTTTAGGTACCAGTCATAACATAACTTCTCTCAGCAATGATCCTGCTATTTAAGCACCAGCTGTTAGAATGAGACCCTTACACACATGCGTTTTCCTGTATACTCCTTACCTGGAAGGAAGGGAACAGCATGGCTTCACCCAACCAAAGTCTTAACAGTCCATAGTTCCGTCAAGAACTCAGCAGAGACTGCTTTGATATGCTATGATATTGAGTAAGCTGCTTTCTGTCACTGGCTATTGTTTTTAATGGTTTCAACTGGAAATAATCCACCTGCTCAAAAAAAAATCTAATTGCTTCATTGGCATATTATTTATTAACATTTTATTCATTTATTGATATTTGATTACTGGGAAAGTCTGACTAGATAGGAGTCCATTTTCATTGGATGCCCAGGAAGAAAAGCTCCAAAGTATTACAAAACATTTAAGAACAATAATTTTACAGTCTTCAAAAATAATATAAAACGTCTGCAGTTTAAATAAATATACCAAATTATACATAATATGAAAGTATTTGATAACAATAGATGCAAATTATATGATTTAATATTTAGAGAATTTTTGTCCAGTTTATACAGAAATTAAAGGTAAGTTAGTATACTAAAACAAGATACACATACACACACACACACACACACACACATATATATATATATATATATATATATATATATATGTGTGTGTACGATTGTCAGCCAATCTGTGTAGATGCAAGTGCCTGCAGTGTAAAACAGCATGCACAGTAAGATGTGCTAAGGCATGTAACCGCTAACTGCTTGGCTTAATATAAACAGTAGTGAGCTTAAGGGGCTTCTGGTAACTGCCTTTACAAATCCAAGTGGAAAGTAGTTCTTTCTCATACGCAACATTTCTGAAATTGTATTCTTACAGCAAGGTGGAAAATATCTTTCTCACACCTGCAGACAGAAAAACATATTAATTAATTCAAAGCCTGTAGCAGCTATTTTGTATGTTTCCTTAACACCCATAGCTCCTTATGGCATCTGAACCTTTTTTGGGTCTAGCTTCTTTAAGTGACTTATTGGCTAATAGTAGAAAGTATCAGAAAGGCCAAGGGCAAGGGCTTACTAACAAAATGACACTAAGACTGTCAAACTACAGTGCCCTGAAGTAAAGACATTATTCACTGTTACCTACTTATTATTCGTGTATATGTTCATATTGTCATAACTGAGGGAATTGCATGCTGTTGAAGGGTATGGTTTGAAATGCCCTGGTAGGAGACAGGAAATTGTAAATGTTCATTTCTATTGCACTGTACTGGAGATATTTTTGGTTGTTCGCCAGTAATTATGAAAATAATAATTCATATCTACTAAATACTTCAAAAACCATGTGCGTTACAAACTATTGCTTGGCATCAGTTACTCTTATTGAGAGCTATTCAATGTTATTTATATTGCTAATCCTTTAGTCAAGCATAAGAGCTTGTCTTAGGTAAAGTTGCATCATGGTGCCCCCTATCCCCTGTTGCCCAACCTGTATTAGTTTACTTTTGCTATCCAGATTACTTTTTCATTCATTCAACATGATCTGTATAGGTGAGACTACAATTTGACACTTGTGGAGGAAATGACTACATTAAGCCAGGGGTCTCAAAGTTACAAACCCACTAGAAACTGAGATTTCTAGATGCCCTGAGATGCATAAAGTTTTTTTTAAACAACCTTTTCATCCACTGATTGCCTGAACAAAAACCATGATAAAAAATTAGTTTAGTGTTACTCTTCACCTTTGTTTGTACCTGCATCCTTTCAGCACATCAAGACTACACTGTAATAACTAAGTTAAGCAGGGGCTGCCAGACACCCACAAGCCATATACATGCCCTGAGTTACATTTTAGAACTTTTTTCCCAATCTTTAGAACTAGTGGTTTCCTGAACAAAAATCATGATTATAGAAAATAATTTAAGTCCTACTTTTTGTTTCAAGGAAGGAACAAGCTGTATGCAACTTTTAATGTACAAAATTGACCAAACACCACATCACAATAAACGTGAGAAAGCAAACACTTATGAGAATATGTATCTGGGAATAGTACCTGCTCCAACCTCAAGCTAGGTAGTCACTTTCTGTGTTTCCCCCTCCAGTGTTAAATGTTGATTAAAATTAAGGCATAAATGCTCACAGTCATAGTTCAAGCTGCTGCTGCCATATTTTTCTACAGCTTGCTTCCACATACCTTACCCCCAAAAGACAGCCTTCTGATGTCAGACTGCAGCAAATCTGGAAGAACAAACAGAACATGTTGTCAGACATGTATAAAACAACATACTTATTTGCTCTTTCCCAATAAATAGCCACCTGTATATGCACCAGATGTTTGTGAGGAAAGTGAAAATAAAAAGTAATGAGTACAATAATATTGCCAATGTGTTACTTTTACAGACAGTACAGTGCTCCTTTACAGCGATAATGACCCTCTGTGTACTACTCTGTAGTTTGTGTGCAATGTTTTAAAAAAATGACCCTACTGTCCCTATTCCAACACAAGATAATAGTGACTTCTGTTGTTTGAGATGAATGTTAAATAATGACATCATCCCCAGCCTCGCTCACAAGAACAGAGACATTCTGCATATACCTATGAGTAGAGCTGGTTTTAGATTAGGTGGAGTTCATAACAGAGGCAGCTACTAAGCACATGACAAAATCCACTTACACTGCCCTGGTATGTGGTGGCTTGTGACAAACACAGTAAGTTACTTTCATCCAGAACATCTCCACCAAGCAGTTGTATAACCACTTGTATGTACAATCCAGATGTAGGACTGTGATGAGGATGACCATGTATTTTGCCTTTGCTCCAAACAGAGAGTTGCCACATGTAAAACTCTTGCATGTTGCTTCACAGAATCGCATTAGTCCTGCAAAACCAAAATAATAAGCAAACAGCAGCAGACAGATATTTTTAGACAGTAATTTTTTGTCTGTATTTGTTGATCAGTAAAGTCCAACTGGGTGGACCCCATTTTTAGCCAGGCTCTGGGTGACAAACTCCATCACAGCAGATTTATATTAGCAAGTGAATTTCAGATAGTTCTAAAAAAATTGCATTTCTCTGAAAAAAATGTAATTACAAGATAAAAATATACAGTAAGGTATTTACTTCAATATGTGTAAGTGTATACAGTTCTTGTGGCTCTAAATTCCTGCAAGAAGTAGATGGATTTGTACGGTAGAAGGGAAAGCATTGTAAAGAAGTTTAGTGTTCTAACATTTCAGCACAGAAAAGTTTGTAAAGATCAGTAGGTGTAATGAAGACTGTAGTTGAGGTAAGTTCTAAAAATAATGTAGATGGGGAGATATTAGTACTGTAGGAGGATAGTGGTAGTAGCATATGACAGAGAGCAGGGTATAGGATTAGTTCTGTGTCTAGGCTTTCTAGATTGATGTGTCTGGAAGGTTTATAACTTGGGTATATAGAAAATGTGTGAGAAGGGTAGAGCAGTGAATGGGAGCACTTAGAGAAGTATGAAAAGTAGTGTTTGAGAGGGTGGTGAAGAGGGGTATAATGATTCAAGTATAGGAGGGAAAAAAGTTAGTGATAAGTAACGAGGTGTTTGTGATTTCACTAGAGGTCTCAACATGGTGATGAATGTGTGAGCATGACCAGGATTGGGTAACGTATTGTTTGAGCTGGATAATTATATTCTGGGAGTTTTAATAAGTTTTACTTGTGTATGGATGGTGTTCCAGTGTTTGGAGATATAACAGGAGTGGAGAGAGTCTCTTAAATTATTTGCTCTGCTGGTGCATAGTAGCAAATTATCACCAGAAGGGAAGTCTCTCGTTGGGGTGTACGACAATAGTATATTTTTAATGAAGAGCTTTTTTCAGGATAATGTATCAGTTTGTATGCCATAACTAACTTGAGACTGTTAAGTGGTTGTTAAGCTCTAGCCAGTTTAGCTGTTAGGCTCAACAGTGACGAGTTTGGTTTGCAGCGTTGGTAGCACGTTTAGCTACTTTGTTTCAACAGGAGACTAGTTTAGACTTCAGAGTAGAGCTTAGGTTTGTAAGGATAGGTGAGGCATATAAGAGGGTTGGGAGCCAATAGGATGAGGTTAGGGTTTTTCTTGCTGGATCTGTAAAAAACTGTTTGGCTCTTTTAAGGGAGACACGTTTTTGATGGGTCTTTTTAATTGTTTGATGAATATGGTGATCAAATTTAAGACTGGCATCTTTTACAGTGCCCAGTAATTTAATATATGGTACTACCTTAGTTTTAGTATTTGCAGATATAACCAAAAGTGACTTTTTTGAGATAATGCTTAAGAGCATCAGTTTTGTTTTATTGGGATTGAGGAGTAGATTTTAATTTTTCAGCCGGGTTTTGATTGAAAGAGAAATTTGAGAGTCTGGATATTGTGGGAGTTGAATTAGGTCCATATTGTACTATATCTGCTTGGTCTGTGTCAGTGTACAGCTAGTTTGTAAATATGTAGAGCCCTGAGGGGGGATCTTTTATCATATAATCAAAAACAGTGTTAGTTGAAAGCTTATTAGTCAAACACTAATCAGTGAAAACCCTAAATGTCGATTGATCTTTTCAGCAAAAACTTTCCCTGGGTTAAAAACCAGTCTGCTAGCCTACCAAACTACACAAAAACTTCACCAAAGAAAACCCATTCTGGTGGGGGGCTATTCCCCCCACACACCCCAGTGTGGGGGCTACTCCCCCAAGCTAAATATACCAACTCTGAGATCGCACTACAGTGGGGAAAAGGACAAATCCCACATGATGGCCGACTGGTTGTTTTCCCAGTGAAATATATCATGGAAACATGACATCTGCTGGCTATGTAATAGTATTTCACCTGCACACACACCTCTTAGCTCTCCAGATTTTCATAGAATATCCAGATTTTGCCTCAAATTGTTGGCCTGTTCCTAATAAAATTTGTGTTTTTTCTGGCAAATTGCTGATGATTGAAATAACTAAGTAATGACATACATTTCAGTTTGTCTTTATATTCTTCAGGAAATACATGCTCACGCAAATTATTTTATTCTAGAAACTTTCTAAATTTTGAAGTGCAATAACCTATATCCAGTTTTGGGTCTTTGTCCTCTGTCCATTATTGTAGGAGTTGTCCAGATTTCTTGATAAGAGGTTGAGAGGTGTGCCTCCACAAGCCACACAAACAATTTACCACACATTAAAGTATTCCTATCCAAGCTGCTCCACCCAAATCAGAAATCCAGATTAGTAATACTAAAAATATCTGGTTGATTACTGCCAGCATTGTAAAATAGTAGCAACACTTGCATTACTGCATAATTTGTCTGATTTTTACTGTCCACACAAAATTCAAAGTCTGAAACACTGACCAAATATCTGATAAATCACTCTTAGCATTGTTAAAAAAAATATCAGTAACACTTCTCTCACCAGACCATTCTACTCGTGTCCAAAATTCTGCTGAAAGTGTCTCATACATCGACTTGTTGGGCAACTACAGTTGAATAAATAAATAAATCTGCTCTTTCAGTCACCTTCACTCCTGCATTTGAACATTTCAAAGTGGAGCACTGCCATCTGGAGCGCTCACTGTGCCAAGACGCATTTATTTTCCTGCAGGAGTGCTTTATTTATTTTTTATAGAAATTTAATGTTTCTCTAAATAAATAAATGGGGAAACAGCGCCTCTACAGTCACTCAAGCATGATGTCTTGGGTAGTTGCCTAGTTCATTTATGTGTAAGGCAGCCCTGTCAAGTATATGTTTTCATATTTCTGTAAATCACTCAAACATGCTTTCAGAGAGGAATTTCTTGTCATGTGAAAGCTGATGTGTGGTTAACAATAGTGTTCTTACAGTATATGTTTAGGTTGTACAATTTACAGAATATTACAATCTGTGAAAGTTTAGCAAAAATATAATTCCATGTTTGTGTGCATTATGATATAGTATGTGTGGAAAGTCTACAATTGCACTGATTATTATCACTGTAAAAATACTTTTTATGGATAACATTGCTATAGGTTCAGTTTTAATAGCTTTTATTCACAAAATATTCACATTTATTTATCTTATGCTTTTGAAGTTGATTTTTGTTTTCAGAAAATGCTCTGGAATGCAGGGATATGTATGAGCTGCTAAAGTTGTGACATTCCACACCACATGTGTCAATGAGTTGTGCTTTGTCACTTTGTGAATGCTAACATCTGATAGTGTGGCTGACACAGTTTACAATCAAATAGTTGATCGCACTGTGTGCAGTTAACGTATGTGCGTAAATCAGGTAGCCAGAACCATTAGTGTGAGTACTATATTGTCGAACCTTACAATAGCTAACAGCCGCTATAGCATGGTTTGACAGTGTAGTGCAGATCGCAATATAATGGGGATTGGGAAATGTACCCTTTCCTCAGTGTAGTGCGATCTCGGAGTTTGTATATATAAGTGGGGGGGTGCAGTGGGCTTGCATGTTAAAGTATGTTTAGCAGCTATGAGCATTTCAGTGAAGTTGAAATGTTCGACATTCAACTTCACTGAAATGCTCAGTTTGGCATTTACTGTGGTCGGTGTTGTGATTTCCAAACATTTTTTTTGGATATCTGCGCTTTCGGCCTCAGTAATGTCGAACATGTGATAGTAAACGGGCTGACACTTCGTAGAATTAGGGATCTCATGATGTTCTTCATCTCACATTGCTGCAGTCCTTACACTTGGGTAGTCCGCTGTCCTCGGTCGGCCCGAATATCAAAGTATAAGGCTGACGTCGGTCAAGGCGCATTTGACTGACATCAGGACGTCAGGGTACAAATGCGCATGACCGACATCATATCCTCAGTCTTTTTTGCCGCATGGTCCGATGCAGAAGCAGCATTGCAAGTGCCGGTTGGCGTTCTGAGATTTTTCGATTTCGAAGTTTCAGACCGAGTTCAAAGTTGGCTAAGTACCCCGTTGGGGAATATTTTAGTTTTTCTTGCCTCAGTGATTTACGGATGTCAGAAAAAGTCAATAATTGCATTTCTTGTGGGAAACAGATACCGCATAGAGATTATCATACTTCGTGTATTCCTTGCTTAGGGCCTGAGCACATGGTTGTTGGCTGTCGCTCTTGTGCTAGATTTAATAAACGCACTATAAAGAGAAGGTTGGATTGTGCAAGGTTAGTCTTTGGGAAGCGGTGTAATTATAAAATGCCGTCGGATGCTCCGACGCCCGCTTCTTCGAAGAAGCGCAAGGACAAGGCAGTTAAGCCTAGGCTGGAAGAACCGTCTGTACCGGACGCTGGTTCTTTAGAGGTGTCGGTGGAGCCGGTGGCTCCACCGGAGGTTTCTTTGTGTTCCCAGGGTGAGACCTTATTATTGCAAGATGTGGCCTCTCAGGAGGCAAGTCAGGCTGAGGGGGCTTCTCAGGTTACTATACTCCCCTCCCTTCCTAGGGTGGTTAGGCCCTCTCCTTCTGTTTCAAAGGCTTCTCCCAGGGGCAGGCCAGGTTTGGCTTCAGTTGGTGTTACCCCTAGCTCTTCAGGTACTGTGCCCAAGAAGCATATGCTTAAAATGGCAGAAGATTTGATTACTTTAATTAGGGTTCTATGCCCCTCCTGATAAGAGACCTAGGATGGAGCCTGAGCTGGGGGGTTTTGAGCAGGCTTCAGATGTTTCAGAGTCTTGGCTGAAGACTTGCAGGAGTACTCTCCTTATTCTGATTCTGATGTGGATGATTCTACTCCTTCTGCTTCTCCTCCTGAGGATTTTTCTTTTCAGAAACTCTTCATTCCATGAGGGAGCATTTTAAGTGGGAAGGTCAGGACTTCTCTGATTCCAGGAAAAGGCTTAGGAATTTTGTTTTACCCCAGCATAGGCCTTTGGCTATACCTCCTGTTTTGGATGTAGTAGAAGATGTTTTTACAGAGGCTTCTCTTAATCCTGATTCTTTGCCTCCTGCTCCTGTTAAGCCGGATAGGTATTACAGGGTGCCTGAAGCTCATAAGTATCTTTTAAGAGTCCTAGGGCTGACCCAGAAACTGTTAGTCAGGGGCCTAAAGGTGTTAAGGCTTCTGTTGTTAAGAATCCGGTTCCTGCAGACAAAGAGGCTAGGGCCTTGGATAGATGGGGAAAGAAAGTTTATACTTCTTCCACTCTGGCTATGAGGGCTTTGAATTGCCAGTTTCACATGTTGAAATACCAGAACTATCTCCTTTCACAATTAAAGTCTAAGGTTGATGCTCTGGCAGTAGGTATTGATTGTAAAGAGTTGCAAGATTTAGTGCATGTTTCTGAACAGGTGGGTAAGCATTCTTTGCAATGTGGTTTTGATGCTGTACAGGCCTCGTCTAGGGTGGCTGCCACTGGGTCTGTTCTTCGCAGGCATGCCTGGCTACGGGATCAGAATTTGTCTGATCATGTTAAAACAAGGATTTTAGATGCTCCTTTACAATCTCACGTGTTGTTTGGTCCTCCTGTTGAGACAGTTTTAAAGAAAATGGAGGACAAGGCTAAGTCTATGCAGACTGTTAAAGATTTTTTGCAGGTCCAGCCACCAAAGTTTAGTAGAAATTGGCCTACTAAGGGGTGGACGTATCCTTCTTATGATTCCCAGTCTAGGGGTAGATCTAGACGTGGTAGGGGCAGAGCTCAGGGCTCTTTCAGGCCTAGAACAGGGAGTTCTCCTGCACAGTCTTGGTGAGGGCAGGGGTCAGTCCTTTCAAGTAAACAGACCCAATGACCTACCTTTTCAGCTGCCAGAGCCTTCTCGTCTGGCAGCACCTTTGGGAGGAAGGTTGGCACTTTTCAAAGAAAATTGGAGTTTAATTACCCAAGACAGATGGGTATTGGATATCATACACCACGGCTACAGGTTTTATTTCCATACCTTGCCTCCTTTCAAAGGCATGCCAGACGTTCCTCCTCAACAAAGAATAGAGGCTCACAAGCAGGTTTCTCTGTTGCTCAAAATAGGGGCCATACAGCCGGTCCCTATGCCAGAAGTGGGTCTAGGTTTTATTCTCGCCTGTTCCTAGTACCAAAGAAGGGGAACACGTGGAGACCAATTTTGGATTTATCTATCCTCAACACTTATCTGGACATTCCCAAGTTCAAAATGTTGACGTTGCAGCAGCTTTTACCTCTGCTGGGCAAAGATCATTGGATGGTAACTTTGGATCTCAAGGAGGCTTACCTTCATGTTCCTATCAGACTAAGTTGCAGGAAGTATCTGCGTTTTCGAGCTGGGACTTCTCACTATCAGTTCTCTGCATTGCCCTTTGGCTTATCTTCTGCGCCCAGAGTGTTCACGAAAGTTCTGGCTCCAGTGATAGCTTTCTTCAGGCTAAAAGGAATACAGATCTATCCTTATTTGGACGACTGCCTGATTCTGGCTCAAGGAAGGGAAGAGCTTCTTCATCATTTGGAATATGTGATAGCAGTGCTAAGATGCCTAGGGTATTCTGTGAACGAAATAAAGTCCAGTCTAGTACCCTCTCAGGACATGTGCTTTCTGGGTGTGAGACTGAATACAGCATCCCAGATGGCCTTTTTAACCCCGGACAAACAAGAGTCCATCCCTTTACTTCCATCAACTATCTCATCAGTCCGTGCTGACTGCAAGGACAGTCCTTCAAGCATTTAGGGTTCATGGCATCTTGTATTCTGGTGCTTCCCAATGCCAAACTGCATATGAGGAAGCTACAATGGTATCTCAAAAATGTATGGACACAGCACTGCCAGGATCCGGACACTGTCATTCAAATAATACCTTGCATTCAAAAGGAATTTTTATGGTGGGCTCAGGAATGTCACCTAAACAAGGGACTCTCTGTGACCCGGCCAGAGGCGAGTCAGATTTTAACGACAGATGCCTCAGACAAAGCTTGGGGAGCTCATCTAAATGGAAAGTGGATACAAAACAAGTGGCCTGTCAGACTACAACATCTACATATCAACATGAAGGAGATGTTAGCAGTCCAGTTTGCATTAATAGCTTTCAAGGATTTACTTCTTCCAGGGCAGGTGTTGATTCTAACAGACAACACAACTGTCATGTGGTACATCAACAAGCAAGGAGGAACATTCTTATCCTCTATGCAGGCAAGCAATGATTTTGTGGGAGACTGCTCTCAGTTTACAGCTCAATCTTCAGGCAAGGTTTCTGCCAGGAGCACAGAACTCCTTAGCAGATGTGTTGAGCAGGCAATTATGGATCCCCACGAGTGGAAATTGGATCCTCATGTATTTCAGAAATTGACAGTGTCATGGGGAACTCCAGACATAGATCTGTTCGCTTCTCCACTAAACCATCAGCTGCCAAAGTTTTGCACAAAAGGTTTCATCCCACAGCTTGGAGAGTGGATGCTCTTTCTTTCAATTGGAGCAATCTTCATGTGTATGCCTTTCCTCCTCTGCCTCTCCTCCCAAAGGTACTTCTAAAGGTCAGACAGGACAAGCCAAGGATGATTTTAATAGCTCCAGATTGGCCTCGACAGCACTGGTACCCATTATTGAGAAGTCTGGTGCAGGAAGCCTCCATGGCCTTTGCCTTCAATTCCACACCTGTTGTCACAGGAGGACAGCCATTTGCTGAATGTCAAACTTCACTCTCTTCACCTAACAGCCTGGCATATTCTGTTTTGAACCATAGAGGGTCTCAACTTCCACAACAAGTTTTGAATGTGATTTTGGAAGCTAGAAGGCCTAGTACAAGGAAAGTGTACGCAGATAAATGGAAGAGATTTTTATTTTGGAGTGCAGCAAAAGATTTTGATGTTTCTGGGCCTAATTTGAGTGTGGCTCTTCAATATCTTACTGAGTTATTGGACAAAGGTTTGTCTTTCTCTTCTATTAAGGTTCATGCTGCAGCAATTTCAGCTCACTATGATTGTGACCCACCATTGTTTTCTCATCCTTTGTTCAAGCAATTTCTTAGAGGGGCAAAGAATATAAGACCCCACGAAGAGCTCCTACTCCTGCTTGGGATCTCAATTTTGTGTTGGAGAAACTCACTCTACAACCTTTTGAGCCTGCAGCTACTTCTGAGTTGAAATATTTATCATGGAAGACTGCTTTTTTGTTGGCAATTACCTCTGCAAGAAGGGTTTCTGAATTGCAGGCCCTTATGGCGGTTGAGCCTTTCTTGATTTTCCATAAGGATAGGGTATCATTACGTACTAATCCTTCCTTTATGCCTAAGGTGGTTTCTAGTGTGGCTTTAAACCAAACTATTCATTTGCCTACTTTTTATGCAAATCCCCAAAATAAAGGGGAAAAGATTTTGCACACTTTAGATGTACACAGGCAGTTGCGTTATTATTTGGACAGAACTAAAGGGTTCAGGCAGTCTCAGCAGTTGTTTGTTTCTTTTGCTTTGAGTTCTCAGGGCAAGCCTGTGTCAAAACAAACTATTTCTAAGTGGATTGGGTTTTGCATTGCTTTCTGTTATTCCCATCATGGCAAGGAGATTCCAGCTGGGATTAGGCCTCATTCCACTAGGGCTACTGCCACATCAACAGCTTTTTTGAGGGGAGTGGCAACCAAGGATATTTTGGAGGCAGCTACTTGGAGTTCAGTGCATACTTTCTCCAGGCATTATCACCTGCCACTTTACTCTAAATCCAGGGCTGGTTTTGCTACTGCTGTTTTGCAGGGCATTTTGGCAGCTCCTGCTTCCTTGTAGTTAGCCATCCTCCCTTACCTCTGCTTTGGGATTCTACCCAAGTGTAAGGACTGCAGCAATGTGAGATGAAGAACATAGTACAGTTTTGTACCTACCATAAATGTAGATGTTCGAAGATCCACATTGCTGCAGTCCAATTTACCCTCCCTCCTTCCCCTCTGTAGTTAGAGGCGGTTGTGTGGGTTGGGTTGTACATACTGTGTATATTGTATATATTGTACATATAGTTAGTGCAAGGGTGGTTGGTTGGTTGTTTGCTGTCTTTTGGTTTTGACCTTTATTTTTAGGGTCTTCTGACATCTGGGGCAAGAAAAGACTGAGGATATGATGTCGGTCATGCGCATTTGTACCCTGACGTCCTGATGTCAGTCAAATGCGCCTTGACCGACGTCAGCCTTATACTTTGATATTCGGGCCGACCGAGGACAGCGGACTACCCAAGTGTAAGGACTGCAGCAATGTGGATCTTCGAACATCTACATTTATGGTAGGTACAAAACTGTACTTTATGCATAGTCTGTTTACTGAAGTATTAACATGTAATTGAAACATGTTCTGTCCTAAACAATTGCTGTGGCTCCAGTTTTCTTGCCATGTTATGAGCACCAATAGCTAGGTTATCTCTGGTCATTGTAATTACATTTGCTTAAGTCACTGACTGGAACACAGAAGGTTGTAAATGTCATCAGTGGGAAATGTCTTTTGCGTACTTTTAAAGCATAGATTAAAGAATCAAGGTACTGATGTTTCATAATTTAACTCATCCTCCTTTAGAGTCTTTATAAAGTGTATATATGTTTTGTTTGTCTTTTTAGGACCATAGTGAAGTAGTGTGTGTCTGTCATGCTGTTCCCTAGTTTAACCATTTGTTTTTTCCTTTCCTGACAGTACGACAGTATGCTGATATTTGTTTGTTTAGCACAGCTCAGTATAAGTGCCCTGTCGCTCAGTTAGAACAAGAGTGAGTACCATTTCCTTTTTACCTCCTTACCTGTCTCCTTGCTGCAGTAATTGCATCTGTGTTGATTCTAAAATGTTGTCTGGTTAGTAGCAATAGCACTTGTATGTAGAGCCTTGTTCTGTACTGACCAAGGATGTTTGTAGCCAGGCATACTCTGTGTAGTCCAGTGTACATTATTCCCTGAATATCTTAGAAATATTTTAATTTGTGTTAGCCAGAAAATGTTTGTAATTCAATTAACTACTACTTTTTGCACATGTCTGTAGAGGTATCACATGATTTTGGGACAGCAATGAAAGCTGTTTCCCTTCCTTAACTATTTAGCTATAACACTTGTAGAAATATACATTTTGAGAAAGTAGGAAGAGCATAACATAATTTGATATAGAAATGGAAGTTATGTTCTGCAGTGATGCTGTTATTCAGATGGTAAAAAGCAGAGATGAGTATCTACCACTAGTTAATTTCAGCTCAACTACCAGCGTGACCATGTGCAGTCATTGTTCCATGGTTACTGGCTCTTCTCCATGATTTAAATGCTCTCAGTTGCTCTCTGTATTCAAAGTGCTAAGCTGTTATTAACATTGCTTTAGTTTTGGTAACGTAGTTAAGAATGCTGGCTTACAGCTGCCTTTCTGTGGATAAGATTTGTGGAAAATCCCTTGATGTAAAACAAAGGGACATAAATGTAAGGTATTACTCTAAATGGTAGTGCACCATTTGATTTCAAGTAAAGTCATACCTGGCTCATCTGGCACCTGGTACCAGTTCCCAAGCTGGTGCCTCACCCCCCTCAGCTCTAGAGCTGATGAGAAAAATCTGGCATGCCAAGCCACAAGTGCATTTCTGGATTAACATTCAGAAATGCTGGTACAGAAAAAGAACGCAAGAGATGTACTTCCAGCAGCACCCCCTAACACTTTGAGCTGGGATTGCCTTCACCTTTCACTATTCTTCTGGACGTAACAAATACAGTGCCGTTTGAGTAACGGTGGTTTTTGTTTGCTAACTTGCAACTGTTTAAGGTATGTTCCCTTGAACCCAAAGTATAGAAAGAGGAACCCAACAAAGATATATTTTTATATGGAAGGGCATGTCTACTCCATATGTTCCAAAGCAGAGTCTATGCCCCATGCACCCCTTGAGTAACTATATAAGTAATTCTGAGGTCCCCAAACCTTAGGAGCAAGTTATGTTTGTTGTGTTGGGTTGCCTTTTCAGTCTTTTGGGCTTGATCAAACAAGCTTTGAACAGCCTTGAACAGTCGAGCTTCAGAGTAATGAACAAATAGTTTGTATACTCGTATTTTAGCTTCTATTACCTTTGAAGGTTAACTCTAAAGAAAGTCAGTCAAAGTGTTTCTACTGTAAAGCACCTGCAGTGTTACAGGTTTAGCTGTATGAAAAAAACATGTCTTTTAAACTGAAGCCATAAACTGACAGGGTGAAATTCTTTAATCTGTAGTGTGAAATCTACTGTCCTCTTATCTGTTTAGTTGCAAGTAACAAGTTATCACAAATGTATCTACTGAATAATTTTATTTTTGAACTTGGTAAGTGAAGTTGTCTTGACCCTTTTCAAGCATGATGTGGGACAAAGGGACATAAATGTAAGGTATTACTCTAAATGGTAGTGCACCGTTTGATTTCAAGTAGAGTCGTACACTAGTTTATACAGTGTAGCTGAAATATGGATATTGGTCAGATACCTTTTAAGCATTAATGCTTTGGAAAGTCAGATGAAAGTTGCATTTAGCTCTCAGAATGTTCTAACTCAAATCATTGCTATGCATGAAGGTTTTAGAACATGGCAGTGAAAGCAGACTGCATATACATATTTATATGATGGAATAAAGTGCATCCACAACAGCAATTTAGCACAAATTTGATGTATTTACCTTGCATTTAGTTGAGATACTTGTCCTGTAGTAAGGAAATAGGTACTTTCAGTTTGAATACTAAGAAGGTGGGGAGGGGGGCAGTGAGCCCCCCCCCAAAAAAAAAATGAATAAAATATTAATATCTAATAGAGTTTAAAAAGTGGGACATTGCCTTTCCCTCTTATCTCCTTAAGTAAAATGACAGCCTCCAGGCAGGTGCTGTTGTGTAGACGTTTTCACTCTAATGAACTAGGTTTGAGTAGCAGCATGGGTGTTGAAGGAGATGGTTGGGGAGGGATAGGAAGTGTGCAGGTGCTGCGTGGGGTGTGTCACAGTCTTGCCACAGGTAGACTCTCTGGATGAAGGCTTACAAGCACAGCTCCTGCTGTATGGACTACAGGAGTTGTAATCCTGCCAAGATGGGAATGAAAATGCTCAAAAGCATGCACTTGCACTGGCCTGGTATAGTGGAAATTACATTATGCATTCTGGCCAGCAAGCTGAGTGTTAAAAGATTTCAGAAACCCTAATGGCTGCAATCCCCAGCTCTGGCCTTTCTCTCCTTGTGTACTAGGACATTGGGGATTTAGAAGGGAATGAACTGCTCAATAAGGGAGGTAGGCCCGATGGTCTTGGTATGAGGAAGATGGACCAAGAAAATGTAAAAATAACTTACTACAGGGGCTCAGTGCACCTTTGATTTACAAAAAAAAAAAAAAAAAGTGAGAGCGACATATAATGTATTTTTAATTGTAAAATTAAGTTGCTTGATGCCATTTTATTGAGGTTTGGCTGCACAGTGTAAACCAAGGTACTCATCTCTACCCTTCTGGCAAGTCATGCCTGAAAAGGATCTTTGGACCATTTTACTACCAAGTTACCAAATAAATACATGGTTTTAGGTAAGATATATTCTTCTCCATCTGCTCCTGCTTTACTGTTATAGTAAACTGCAAGGTCACCTATGACTTTGTAGTAACCTAGTTTATTGAATTTCAGCAGACCTGTTTCTACAAGACTGGAATTCAGTAAAACACCATTCAGTGATTTAAATGCACAGCTCTGTAAAGTGGTAGTGGGAGGAATGCCATTTAATGATACAGAAAAAAAAAATGACAACAAAATAAATTATGGATGTTTTTTTTCTCCTGCAAGTGTCTGAATAGCTTCACTGGTTTAAAAAACTGAAAGGTAGAGAACATTGTGATAATTATTTGGGATCTACTACAAATGCTTGTGTGCTGTTTGGCTGCATGCTCACTGCTACTTGCTGAAAAGGGCAAGCACTGTAACTCCCAGTAACTCCTCCTGTAGCCCTCCCAACACCCTATTCTACAAAACTGTTAAGCCCTCCCAGAACCCTAATTCTAACCCTAAAACTCCCTTCTAGCTTCTTAATCCCTAGGACTATTCTTGCACCCTAACTTTAAGACTCCTTTCCTGCTACTTAACCCTAAGGCTTCCTTCTCACTTCGTGATCCTAAAACTCCATTCTTGTACTGTAAATCAAAAGACCCCCTCCAGCTCACTGAACTTGGAATCCCCTGCACTCCTTAAATCTAAAAGCCCCTTTCTGACTGGCGCCCTAATCTGTACTCTCACTACTTCACCACAGCTACCTCACTTACTTTGCTCAAACTCGAATAATGTGTTCGCTAAGCTGCAGCAGAGCTGCTTACTGGAATCATATTTGAGCTTTAACACAAGTAGCCTACCCGAGCTACAAAACACACTAATGCAACATCCTACCCAAGCTACAGAACACACTAATCCAACAGCCTGCCCGAGCTGCAAAACACAAGAATCCCCACAGCCTACCCGAGCTGCAAAACACAAGAATCCCCACAGCCTACCTGAGCTGCAAAACACAAGAATCCCCATAGCCTACCCGAGCTGCAAAACACAAGAATCCCCACAGCCTACCGGAGCTGCAAATCACAAGAATCCCCACAGCCTACCTGAGCTACAAAATACTTGAATCACAGGGTTCCAGGCAGAGGTCTTAAAGTGCTTATAGAATAACCAAATAGCAATTACATCAGATAAATTATTTCAAAATAAGGTGGTTACATTAGCCTGATAATTGTCTGAGTGTGGTACACTGCTTTGCTACAAGATTAAAAGGCTTCCACTGTGAATAGTCGAGTTACAAGTCACAATTGAACCAACTTGCAGAACACAACTGTTCAAGAAATTAACTCAATGAAAAAATAAAATGAAAGCATTTTTTTTTTTGCAAGGGAGCAAACCTCCCACCCCAACCCCCCCAAGCTTATATGTTAACTTCACAGTCACATGAAGATGGGAGAAATCTCCACCAGCTCGCACTTAAGAAATTGCAGTGGCAGACATTTCCCATAGAAAACAATGATCTGGGAGTTGAACATCCCTAAGCTGTGCTCAGCAAGTTGGTTTATCGGCAGGGGATAAGTCAGTAAGCAGTAGAACAGTGGATTAAGCGATGGCATAAAGACAGAAATACTTTTCTTGAATTTTATATGACAGTGGGGTTGGCAGCTTGAGGAGTCTGTCTAGGTTTAATTGTGAAGGAGAAGCCATGATCACTTGATAGTATGTAGTTTTTAATGTTATTTTATTATGTAAATGCAGAGTATCTAAATCAATCAACAATATGCAGTACTTGTGGAGTTCTGAAATGCTTAAATCTGGAGCTTGACCTCTGCTGTAATCAAAGATTCATCATTAACACTTTTATATGTGTAATCCATCCCCTTGATGCAGAGGGGCTAAGCCTTGAGTTGTACCCCAGACAATCTGTGTTTGACTAAAAGCACAGGCTTTGAAGATATGGACTTGGGGAGGATAGGAAAAAGCAGCTGAAGCCAGCTTGCCCAGCCGAGGTTGGGGGGGTAGCTTGGCAGGTGTAGAGCTTGGCGTTCCCATACTGTATACGGGGTGGAACTTCATTAGGAGGTTACTTATATGCATAAGTTCACATACATATCCCAAGGCAGCTTATAGTGAAGCTCACAGACTGCCAAGGAGTGGGTGGTTGTAAAACAGTGCAGGAGCTGCAGACTGGCCCATTCCATAACACCCTGCTGTCATTTCCACAGTAGAATGATTGGCCTTTGAGGACTCTTGAATTGATGGAAGAATGAATGGGTCAGTTAGGTGCAGGAAAGGGAACCATTGGGCTAGTCCAGTGGACAGACACACAAATGGACGCACACACACACACGCACATACTTATAGCAGAAATCCAGAAAGCAGTATAACCTATTCCTTTAACTACATCTTAACTTGATCGTGGATATTTAGAGCCCTCTTTCAGCAATAATTTTCATTTTGAATCTAGTGCAAATATTTACAGGCAGACAGTCCTCCTAATGAAGTAGTAAATTGCACTGTGTGTAGTCATATCTTACAAGTGCACCTAAATACTGGTTACATTAGCTCCAGTTCTGATAGCTATGTGGGGGGAGTAGACCACTTTGAAGTCTCTTTCTGGCCTTGACATGGTCCAAAGGCAAGATGAAATTATAAAGCATTACTTAGAAGAGTTATGATGAAGCCCCATTTACAAGGTGAATGAAAGTGCTAAACTTGGATATCAAATTGTGTAGTTTCCATATATGCATGTTTGGTTGCTAGAAAAGTTTATGTAATACAGTTTGTAGAAGCAGTAAGTCAGACATTGCTCATTATGTATAGAATGCTGCTGTTCAAAGAAATGAGAGTTTGAATAAGTTACACAAGTGTTAACATTTGCTTAACATCTCCAAACCATTTGCTGAACAAAATATTAGGAAATTATGTAAACAGCTTTGAACTCATCTGAGAGTAGCATTTAATTGCATTTAGGATGGAAACTCATCCAGGGTCATGAAAACATGTGGAGGAGGAGCTAATCAGTAGGTAGGTAGGTGGGTAAGTAATTTAGTTTTGAAACTGAGGAGAAGATGGGGGGGTTTGTAATGTGGACATTTGAACCAAATGACAGGCACAATTTTGGAAAATGTGTTCTCATATTTTGTAAGAGAGAGAATGGGAGCCATTTCAGGATGCTACTACCAGTGTCATGGGACTTAGGAGGACCAGTGGAGGCAGTGGAGTTGGCAGTCCTGTCAGAGGAGGCATTAGTTTCCAGTGGGGGCTATTATAGGTTCATATGTGATTACTAGGCTAATGGCACAAGAGCCTTTACAAGCATAGTCAATAATACCCTGGATATGACAATATTATATCTTAATTCCCAGGTGTGGAATGGGATAGTATCAGGGTAGTGGGTCTTTGGGTGTTGGAATGCTGAGTCATTTTACAGACTACTTTTGTCTATATGGGACAGGACACAGGCAGTACCCCAGGAGTGAATTTATAGTTCCCCATCCATTTATCCAAATTGTTTTTGAAGAGAGTGAGGGATGGGCTTTGTTTTACAAAGATGGTAGTTTCATAATTGATGTACTCCTAACAGTAACTGGTCCCTGTGTAACATTTTGCTTATTTAAACAATGATGCCTTGGTTGAGTAATGCTAATGAAGCAGCACACATTATTCAATGTACAAGTTTTGTCATTTTTTTCTTGGTTCCAGTTAAAGCTTTGACACCAGATCCAGCCATACTCCTGAATGTTTATAGGGTAGGACAGAGCCAGACCATACCATTGCCTTAGCCAGTTTGTGTGGTGTGAGATAATATGGCTGTGTTGTTGTAGTCCTACCAGCAATTTCTATGTGTTGTCTATGTCCAGCTGAAGTGAGTTGTGAGTTACAGTAGAGGAGTTGTTTGCCTAAGAGTACCCAACCATTGGTGTATTGGAAGGCAGAAGTCCTAAAATATGTAGGACGAGATTATTACATTTAAGGACAAAGACCTGCAGGACATCACTGTCTTAAGTGGTAGCATCACAAGTTAGATATTCTGGTGTGGGCCTTGACTTTCTGGGAGGTAAGGTACTCTGTGAACCTCATTGTTCCTTCAGGAAAAGTCAGATATGAACGTTTAGTAATCGGAAGATCATTGTAGACCAGTTTGAAGGTGCATTTAAGGTCCACAGAGAGGCTGTCAGTCATTAGGAATTTATCCATGTTGATAAAAAAAATATTTTAGTTTAATATAGGGCTTTTAAGATGCCAATTCTCTTCCTGAACTTGTGATGAGAATCACTGAGAAGACTATTGTCAGTAACAGGCCAGTATTTATTTATTTATTTATTTCAGTTTGATTACTGGGAATGTCCACTGGGCCATGAAGTGCCCATTTTCAGTGGAGGCCTGGGGAGAAAAGCTCCATAAACAATACAATACAATAAGGGTTACAGAGTGTTGAAGGAAAATACAAAAAGTCATACAATTAGGAGTTTCAAAGCAATACAATACCATAAGGGTTACATAGTGGTAAAGGTAAAATACAAGTGTAAAATTCATGCAGTCAGGAAATGCAGATGCATAAATGTACATCATAAGACACAGTTAACAGATAGATTTCCCTTTTTTTTTTCTTTTTTTTTCAATGGCAACATGGCAATACTGATATTTACATACTTGGAGACAAGTGAGAAATTTGCTTGATCTGTGACAGCAAGTCTAATTTTGAGAATAGAAATAAAAGCTTGAGGGAAGAGTGGAGCAGGGAGTATAGAGAGCTCAGTGGGGAAAATTCCCTAGATTCTATGTAGGGTGAAAGCAGGAACATTTCCGTTTGGATGACAGATATAGGAACAGTTGGGTCTTGAAGGATTCTTGGTTAGGTATTGTCCTAAGGGAGGGAGAGAGTTCCATTTCTTATCTAGAGAGAAGGAGAGTAGAAGCTGGCCAGCGGGATGTTTGGGTTTGTGGATGGAGATTAGGTTTTGGTGTTCAGATCTCAGAGATCAATTTGGGATGTATGGTGGAAGGATGTTTAAGGCTGGGCATTTATCTGGGTAGAATATTAGTTTGTGAGCGGTGGTTAGTTGGAGATAGTCTAGGTGGTTGGGGAGCTCTAGCCAGTTCAGGGAATGTAGGGTAAGGCAGTGGTGAGTTGAGGTTTTGGATTTAGTGGCAAATTTGGAGATCTTGTTATAACAAATTTCAAGTTTTGAGGTGTTAGAAGCAGACAGATTGGATAGAAGAGGGGCTTCATAAAGTAGAGAGGGTAGCAGGTAGGTAATTGCCAAGGTATGCCTAGAGGAGTTGGAGAGAAAGCGGTTATTCCTGTAGAGCATACCTAACTTTTGGTGGGTTTTCTTTATGTTTTGTTGTATATGGATATTGAATTTAAGTTGTTCATCTATGGTAATGTCAAGAAGTTTTGCAGAAGGGACCACTTCTATAGCAGTGTTGGTTTGGCTTAGGACTTTGAAAGCATTTTTGTCAGAGGAGAAAGCCCTGGAGGGAGGGAAAAGTAGAATTTTAGATTTATTCAAGTTGAGAGAGATGATTTTGGTGCATCCAGTTCTTTGTAGTGGAAAAAGCTATTTGTGTTTTAGTCAGAAGTTCAGGAAGGTTAGAGGCGGCACAGACTAAGGTAGAGTCGTCAGCGTATTGGATAACTGTGGTATCAGGGATGACAGTGTGAAGGTTATTAATAAAGATGTTGAAGAGCATGGGTCCAAGGATGGACCCCTGGGGAACGCCGGTAGGTGTTGGCAAGAAGGAGGAGGTAGAGTTCTTCCATCTGACAGCTTGAGTTCTGTCTGAAAGGTAACTGGAGAACCAGGATAGAGTAGAAGGGGAGAGATTAAGGTTGGCGAGATGAAAGAGAAGGTGTGTGGAGGAGATGGTGTCAAAAGCTTTAGAGAGATGTAGCAGTACTGTGGATACTAAAAGTCCAGAATCTCGGGCTCGATTGACTGTTTCTAGGAAGGATAGTAAGGCAGTTATGGTGCTGTGGCCGGGGCGGAAGCAGTGTTGGGTGGGTGTCAGTAGGTGATTTTGAGTTAAGAAAGGCAAAAGTTGGTGGTGGACACATTTTTCTAGAATTCTAGATATTGGAGAGAGTAGGGCAATGGGGTGGAAGTTGGAAATAGTGGTGTTTTTGCCTCCTTTGTGAAGAGGTAGAATGAAGGCTGAATGCCAAAGTTTGGGTACATACGACTCTTTTAAGGATCTGTTAATTAGGATACAGATGGGGAGGGCAATACCTTCGGCAGCACATTTGAGGAAGGAGGAAGGGATGTTGTCAGGGGTGTTAGAGCATGGTTTTAGTTTGGATAAGAGCCTTTTTATAAAAATGGTTGAAACTGGTTTGAGCTGGAAATTAAAAGGACAGTTATTATGGTTGTTGGGTGTTAAGGAGAGAGAGTTGGGTGGATTATTGCTTGGGGAAAGTTTTGTTTAGCTTAGCTGTGGTTTCAGTAAAGTAAGAGTTGAAGTGAGAGCTCAGCTCCATGTCAGTTAAACAAGGGTCAGGGCAAGGATTATTCCTGGACCCTGGATGGAGAAGGGAATTAACAGAATTCCAGAACTGTTTTTGGTTCTTATTGTTGGACTGAAGTTTATTGTAGTAGTTTTTTTTGTCCAAGGTGATTAGTTTTTTTACTTGGTTGCAGAGTTGGGTGTATTGGAGCAAGGTGGAAGGCAATTTATTTTTCTGATAAAGCTTCCAGGATTTGTCCCTGTGACGCATGATTTGTTTTGTTTCTTTGGTCAGCCAAGGAGCAGAATTGGCTTTGACTCGTTTGTTTCTTAGTGTGGCTAGGGAGTTAAGAGTATTTAGGAAGACAGAGTTAAAATGTTCTACAGCATTGTCAAGGGGAAGAGTGTTTAGGATTTGCCAGTTAATTTGTTTAAAAATGTTTGAGAAAATTGTGGGGTTAAAGTTGCTAAGATTACGAGTTTGAATGTAGTGGTGTTGATATTGAGTGGAGTTAGCTGACCTATTAATGAAAGCAGGGAGATGGTCACTAAAGGTATCAGGGATAGTGCCAGAGAGAATTATTTTGTTAGGATGGGAGACTAGAATCCAGTCTATGGTGGACCCTGGGGGATGATTTTTGTTAGTACGAGTTGTTAAATGGATTACTTGGGTGAAGTTGTAGAGGTTAATGGATAGGGAAGGGGGAAGGTGTATTGATTTTATTCCAATCAATATTGACATCGCCTAGAATGTAAGTTTCATATTTTATTTCAGTTGAGGCCCAGTGAAGAATATTTTCAAGGGTAGAGATGTTGTCGCCTGGGGAGATGTATAAGGAAATAATGCAGATATTCTTATGTTTATTTAGTCGTAGGAGACTTGCTGTTAGTTCAGAATTTTTGAATTGAGGGGTTGTGATTTGAAGAGGGATTAGGGAGAGAAGGTTAGAGTAGATTAGAGCAGAGCCTCCACCTTTTTTATTTAATCGGTCGCTTCTGAGGATGTGGAAACCAGGGGGTAAGATTTCAGAGTCGGCAATATGGGGTTTTAGCCAGGTTTTAGAGATGGCTAAGATGTCAGGTTGGTTGTGGTTAATCCATGCTTGTAGTTCGTGTACTTTGTTGGGCATTGATAGTGAAGAACTTAAGTGTGTTAAGAGAGAAAGCACAAGAAGAAGGGGAAGGGGGGAGAGGGTTATTTGTAGTAGGAGAAGTAGGGGGTGGGGGGAAGGAGTTGTTTGTAATGAGGCAGGGGCCAGGGTTAGGATGGATATCTCCAGATAAGGCTAGGACATGACTGGATATAACTTTTAGGTTTCTATAGTAGGAAGTTGTTTGGGGCTAGCAGTAGTTTGAGTAAAAGTTTTTGTTGAGGTGGAGAAGAGTTTGGGATGGAATAGGTGCAGTAGATTAGGAGGAGTGAGAGAGGGGGATATGGAATGGAAGTGAGTGAATAGAAGAGGTTGCAGTTTAGTTCAAGAGGTAGTTTGACTAGAAGGAAGGCATGGGGGTGCTTTGGAAGAGTAAGAGGTAGCATGGTAAACAGGAATTAGCAGTATGAGAAGTGAGCAAGAGATCTGGAAAGTGTAGTGGATTTGGGAGGGCATGTTTAGAATGGGGAGAAAAGAAGGGAGAAATGTAGTGGAAGAGAACAGGCTGTTTGAGGAGGAGTGGTAAAGAAGTAGAAAGGGGTTATATTAAATTGCAGAGAGGAGAGGAGGAGATTGTGTGTAGAGAGGGTGTAGGATGGTGGAGTGGGAGGGGTGATAAGAAGAGGACTATGATTAGTTAATTGATTTGGGTGGGAGGGGTAATAAGGAGAGGACTGAGATTGGTTAATTGATATGGGTGGGAGGAGAATGTGAAGAATAAATGTAGAGGTGCAGGGGGTGGGTGAAATTTGTGGGCACGGTAGGGGAGTGGAGTGAGTCCGCAGGGCGAATGGAGCAGGTAGAGCCAAAGGAAGGAGAATGTGAGGAAAACAATCAGTGGAGTGTGAGAACCAGAACGTAAGTCTGGAGAGATGTGTAGGAGGATTGAAAGACTTACAGAGAAGTAGAGTAGTGGGTAGATATCTGGATGGAAGACAGTAGAAGAAGGTAAGAGGCTTTATGAAGGATAGGGAAGGGAAGTTTGTGAAGTAAATCGAGGATAGGTAGTCCTGGGACAGTAGTGGGGGAGTGAGCAGAGGAAGAGATGTCGAGGACTGAGTAGGGGAGATAAGGTAAGAGTGGGTGAGGTTAGTAGAGACAATAAGCAGGTAAAGGAGTGCCATCTAGTGGCCAGTCAGTTTGAAGTAGCAAGGTCCCCTGAGGGAGATATCAGGTTAGGGGAAGGAGTGGGCTATCGTAGACCGGGTTAGGGGTGTAGATATAAAGGGGGGGAATAGGGTTATTAAGTGACAAAGAAAGGGGAGCTTAGGCTGCTGGCTAACCTGGCAGGGAAGCACTCAGCGACCTAGAAGAACTTATGTACCATCTTTAATTGTTACAAAATGTTAAAGCTGTACACATACTTTCACTAAAATTCCTTGCTGGGAAAGACACTCAGGGAGCAGATGGGAGTTCAGTTATTTTGATTTAATTTTCCTTTTCTGAGGGTTCTATCAAGCACATCCGGTGGGGTACGTTCAGGAGGTTAGAGCAGGATAGGCAGGAGCCCAAGATTAGGTGCGGGTGCCGGAGCCAGGGATGCACAGCAGCCAGGGGCAGGACTGGAGAATAAAGATGGCGCCTCCTTGGATGTGGTAACTATATGGGTTAGGAGAGGAAGTTGGGCAGAATTTGATTGTAGATCACACTGAACTTTTAAAAATCTTGGCTAAAGGATTTAGATTGTTAGGAGAGTAATAGCCGTTAGGTTGGTGGAAGCTGAGCATTTGGGCAAAGGGATTGATTTCCACTAAAACAGAATCTGGCCAGAAGTTATAGTAATGCTTTACATATAAGTAAGTAATTTGTGAAGCTATCGGATGCTTTGTTCCTATCACATTTCCAGTCCTTCACATCAGACATTCATAAAGCTTTCTGAATTCTAATGCTGTGGTCAACAAGTAATCAAAAAATGTGGTTTTATCAGTTTGTTATGGAGATTACAGTTTGTCCACTGTATGTTTAACCCCATTGACTCTGTTACCATCATGTTTTTCCCCCCCATCATTTGTAGTTGGTCATGCTCATAGGGATGGAAGGAATTCAGGAAGATTCAAATACTGTTTTAGATGAATGGGTGTGAATCTTAATGGCAAAAGGGATGGAAGGGTGATTTTGAATGGAAGGTGAAAAATAGGAATAAATACAAAAGTGTACAATCTGTTATGTGCATGTGTAAACAGTGCAGGAACAGAGAGAGGGTTAACAGATGGTGGAAAAAAGTGAGATTGTATTATAATTTAGGGGTATGTTAATGGAATTTGGAACACTATAGGGCTAACTCGAAGGTATGGCTGTGGATGGTGACTCCTGAGAGAGAAGAGAAGGGTAGCTGGGGAGTAGGATTGTTACAATTTTGAACTATAGGGATGAATATGTTGAACTGTTTTGTATTGTAATCTTGTGTTGAATAAGTTCCGTTTTTACAGTGTATCTTACATAATGTTATATTTTGAATTAAAACAGGAGTATACAGTGATCCTGCTCCTGAAGAAAGACTAAATATTAAATGAGTTAAGATAATGACTTGTATTTTTCTTTCATTCAAAATTACGATATAATGTAAAGTGTGGGTGATTAGGTTAAGTTGCATCAACATAGGTTACTTTTAGTGTTTAATATTGGTATTGTGTGAAACTTGAATTATACAGAATTTAGAGACCAACAAGTTTCAAACTTTTTTTTTTTATAATACTAATAATGCACGTGCAGGTAATCCACTGACCTATAGTCACTGGTAGACAGCAGAAGCAGAGGCCTCAAGGGGAAGAGTGGAGCTGATGTCGTGAAGTAGCATTAAACAGTTAAAAAACTAAGTACCAGAATTCTGCACTGCAAAGGTAAAACCAATTACACACATGATCAAACAACTGCTGCCTTTACCACTCATTTAAGAATTGTCGGGCAGTAATGAAACTTGGAACTACAGTCTTTTTCCTCCCTAAAAGATTGTATATCTTTTTGAAATCAATTAACATTAAAATTTGAATAAGGACATTTAACTGAAGAAATGAAACTAGAAAGAAGAGAATGGATTGTATATATGTCTGTGTAGGGCCTTAAGTGCAAGTCTTTTGCTTTAAAATTAGAATGTTTAATTTTGTTTGGTGGACTTGGAGCATTGATTCTTTTCAAAAGTAATGTTATATGATTATCTTTAGAGATCTGGAATCCATGTGGTAGCTGATGACATGGTTTGTTAGTAGTGATCTCCCCCAAGTCTCAGTGGAGGTACTTCCTGTTTTGATATATTATTCTGGCACTATGAACTTAGTCATGCCTCCCTCTCCAGTCACAGCTCCCCAACCTTTCTAGTACGCTTCTTTGACTGTGTTTGTCAACTGCCAAAGGCTTGGAGTCTGTCTGTCTCGTGGGCTTAAGAGATTCTTGCATCATGAAATGTGATTTGGTCTTAGTGCTGGACCTGTGCCTGCTTAATGGGCATTTGGACCTCTGCCTTCATTTTTTTTTTTATAGAACACCAAGAACAGGCTTTGTATAGCCGAGGTACCAGAAGACCTTAAACCTGTTTGCTGTATCCTGGCTCCTGTTCTCGGTGTTCTATATTTAATTTTCATGGTTTCGTATATTTATTTCCTTGGAGCTGGTTCAACATGACTAGTCCTGTTTGGAATACGGATGGACTTATGTTTGCTAATCTACTGAAAGAAAGGGAAGATAAATTGGCCCGTTCTGACCCTTGGACATTTTCTGTGGATGGTAACTATGATAAAAGATTCAATGACTTAAAAAAACTTATGGTTAAAGAGATTTCACTATTTTATGATACCCGTTTGCTTGAAAAATATTTGAGCCTATCGATTACACTGAGAGGTCTTCGAGTAGATAAGCTGCCTGCCATTAGATTCTGTGATGACGAAAAAGAATTACTTGAAGAATGGAAGGCAGTCTCATTACAACGTACTCTTGGGTGGCTCAAAATTCTGGTTAAACGTAATCAGAAAACTCTGGGTGCGATCCAGTCTCAGATTGCTGAGATACAAGGCAGTTTAGTCAATGATTTTTCAAATGAGAGTTTTCATACTACCATGAAGAAAATTAATGATGAAGTCAATAAGGTTGAAACTGAAGTCATTCAACGCAAAAAGAAAAAGTTAAATCGGGACATTAATGACTTTAGGAATGACTTAATTTACTCTTGGCAACATAAAAGAAGAAATGGTATAACCCAAGGTGGAAGCACGGAAGCAAGCTCTTATAGTGGGCGTGACTCTTCAGTTTCGTCATCCGATACCACTGCAAGCAAGAAGAGCGTGTCGTTTGAACGAGTGGATGTAATGGATGATTTGGAAATGCACTCAGAGACGGCGCAACAAAGTAGATGGAATTTTCGCCAAAACAACAGGCGTAAGCCAAGAGCAAGGGGTCAAAATAGAAGATATTAACTTTTATTTTCCATCTACAGTAGGTGTTGACTCTGTTGACTTGGTATCTGTATCTGTGTACAACAATGCTAGTATTTGTAATTCGCATATCTTAAATTTAAGCGACTTAAACATTACTAATGATATGAATCAAGTTTTGCTTAAAGGAAGTAAGTTTGTTCCCGTTAAGATACCTGCTCTCGCTGGCATTGTGCTTGATATAAAACGCTTTTGTCGTAAATTATATCTAAAAGTTTTCTTTGAAGCACAAGATTCTGCTAACCAACTTTTGTTGGATGTTAATAGTAAGGATAATAATGAAAGTTTTTCTGTTTTAGATGACTCATTATTGAATCTTTTTATTTATGACTATGAGTTAGACAATTCTGTGGATGCTGATATGTCTGAATTTGTGTCTTGCGGCTCAGATTTTGATTTGAATCATTTTTTCACTGGTTATGGCAGACTTGAAGTTCCTTCTTTACCCACTTATAGTACTTTTCATCCACCTAAGAAGTCAGCTATTTTGAATAATTTTGAAAATATTCTTGTTAGGAAAGTTGAAACTGAATATGCTTATTTTAAAAAGCAATTCATTGAATTTAACTTAACAAAATCTGAATGGTTAGCTGTTAGAGCTATGCAAAATGTTTCAGATAAATATGTTTTTTGTCAAGCTGACAAGGGGGTAACTGGGTGATTATGAACAAACAACATTACCTAAAAATGGTTTTTGATTTATGTGATGAAAGTGTTTACATTGAATTGTTTCATAACCATATTTTGGAATTTAACGGAGCACTTTTGCAGCTGTTAGAACGGGGTGAGAGATTAGGTTTTCTCACACATAAAGATGTGAAAAAATTGTATATATTGAATCCTGGAAATGCGACCTTTTATGCTTTGCCAAAAATACACCATAACTGTAGTGATCCTCCTGGTCGCCCTATAGTCTCCAGTTGTGGTTGCTTTCTTGAGAATGTGGGAATTTTACTAGATAGTTTACTGAAAAAAGAACTGAAGAATGTTATCTCTTATATTAGGAATACTAATGACTTTTGTGCCTTAGTTAAAAATATGCACTGGGACAAAGAATTCTATTGGGCTACTGTAGACGTCAAGGCCTTATATACAAGTATTTTTACTAAATTTGGTCTTGAGGCTATTAGTAATATTTTGGGGGAAGGCCCTCGTACTTCCTTCATTATTTCGTTACTTAAATTTGCACTTACACATAATTATTTTTTATGTGAGGAGAAGATCTTTTTGCAAAAAGAAGGTACTGCAATGGGGGCTAATTTTGCCCCCACATATGCAATTTTATTTATGTCCTTCTTTGAGACTAGCTTTCTTTATACATTAGAGTTTTTTTCGTAAATATGTGGTCCTATACCGTAGGTACATTGATGATTTGATATTCATTTGTAAAGGTAACATTTCTGACTTCAGTGAATTTGTAGATGGACTTCATTCCAATAGGTTTGGTTTGAAGTTCACCTATAAAGTTGATTTATATAGTATACAATTCCTTGACATTTTGTTCTATGTGGATATACATAATAACATTCAGTTTAGACCTTTTAGAAAGGTGACAGCAACAAACAATTTTTTATATGCTTCTAGTGCACATCCAGCACATTTAATTGAGGCTCTCCCTTTTGGAGAATTCAAACGTATATTCGAACATACGTTTGAAAAATGTTTTTTGAGAGAAGAATTTAATGATGTTAGAAATAGACTTTTAAGTAGGGGTTATCCAAAAAATAATGTTACAAATAGTGAATTTAAGGTTCTTGGTAATAAGAGTTTGAAAGACAATGTGATACAAAGTTTTAATGAACATAAGAAGTGTGATAATGCAAACAATGAAAAAATATTTTTTGTGACTAAATATTCCCCCTTTTCTAGCAAACTTAAATATATTGTAGATTTTCTATGGCCTATTTGTGATAATGATGAGATAGGACATCTTTTTCCTAAAAGGGTATGTTTTTCTTATGGTAGATTTTCTAACCTAAAAGAACTTTTGAGTTTAAAATATAATGTAAAACACTTGAATGAAGGTAATGGTATGTTTGAGTGTGGCAGATGTAAAATTTGCCCTAGGGTTAAAAATCTCTCAGGAAGTGTTATCAATGGCATTAAATTTAATGCCACAGATAGATTTGATTGCAAATCCTGTGGAGTTGTTTATATAGTGGGTTGTGGATGTGTTCCACCTAAATACTATATTGGCCAAACTAAACGACAGGTAAAAATACGTATTATGGAGCACATTGGTGATGTTAGGAACTCCAGAACAGATAGTCCTATTTCAGAACACTTTAATAGGATTCATTATGGTTGTTTGGATTCTTTATTTTTCTGTGTTCTTGCCAAACCAAGTGTTATAGGCTCTGGTAACTATTCACAAAAAATATTAAATTTAGAAAGCAGATTTATTCTCAATTTTGGTACTTTAATGCCTAAGGGTCTGAATTTAGAAATGAACATCACTTTATAAAATTATTTTATAAGGTATTTTAAAAACTAGTTGTTTTTGTATCAATTTGTACTAATTAATTGCACAATTATTCAATTTAGCAAATGTATAAAAAGATGCAGCTGTATGTCTTTTACTATTCCTATGAAGGCTTTGTATAGCCGAGGTACCAGAAGACATTAAACCAGTTTGCTGTATCCTGGCGCCTGTTCTTGGTGTTCTGTATTTAATTTTCGTGGTTTCGTATATTAGTTTTTTTTTCTCTTACAGGAACTAAGGCAAGATGCTCATGCTCTAGCAGTTAAGATACTTCATTTTTCTTCATTTCTGTCACAGCTTCCCCATATTTGACTTGGAGGTACCCCCTGCATTGACTAGGTGTGATCAACCACTGTTCATGACTCCTTCCACCTGCTGTAAGTGGGAACTGTCCAGAAGACATGTTGTCATCCTCCATTTTTGTTCTTCCTTATAAAGCAGACTCACTCTTTGACTTTGGGCATTTATGCCATATACCTTCCCTCTCAGCATGTAAGGTATATGCATCACCACCTGGGGGGTGCATGCTGTCTGCTCATCGCACTTATTTAATGGAACTGTAATACATATTTCAGTCTTTAACTAGCTTGCAGCCATTGGTACAACTTAAAATAATTATCAGTTATAATTTCCAGTTTTTCATAGGTTCATAGGTAGGTACTAGGCTATCGGCCCAAGGGCCTATGTAAGCCTAGCCAACAAGGTTCCCTGGCTTACACCACCCAAGAAAGTTATTTTCCTCTGCCACTGTCGAGCAGAGACACAGAAGTGATCCCCGGGGTGTATTTCCTATTTCCCATCCACTCATCAAGATTTTTCTTGAAGAGTGCTAATGAAGAACTTTGCTTGACATAGATGGGTAGCCTGTCCCAGAGTATGGGAAGTCTCTGGGATAGGAATCTATCCCTCCAGCATGTCCTGTTTATTGTGGTGACAAGGTTTAGGTCCCTAGAGCGTGTAGCTCAGAGGGATTGGGATTTCTTTAGGTGTAGCATGTCCAACAGCTCTGGGTTTGACACAGCTTTATATGTTAGGCAGAGATCACCTCTGAGTAGGCGATATGTGACGGAGTAAAGCTGGAGTTTTTTGAGACGGTCTGCGTAGGGCATCTGTTTGAGGCCGGTAATCCTCCTTGTGTGGTATTTCTGTGGCCTTTCCAGTTGTTGTAGATGTCTTGTGAGGTACATACCAAAAGGGGTGTTGTACTCTATAATGGGTCTAATGAGTGATGAGTAGAGGGGAACAATGACCTCTTGTTTTCTGGATGAGAAACCTTTTGTGATGAGGTGTGCCACGTAGAAGGATTTCCTGACTACTGTGGCGATGTGATTATCAAAGGACTACTGTCCACCTGTGTCCCAAGGTCTCTTATCACACTTTTGGTGTTAGTTATACTACCGCCTTTGTTGTAGTTCATGGATACAGAGTTTTTACCAAAGGGGATGACAATGCACTTTTTGGCATTGAGCTTAAGGCCATGGCTTTGACACCAGGCATCTGTCTCAGTGAGGCCCTTTTGTAGGATGTCCACATCGTTAGAAGTTTGGATTATGGCTCCTTGTTTGCAGTCATCTGCAAACTTCGTTAGCCAAAGACCTTCTGTGTTAGCCTGTACTTCAGAGAAATAGATACCAAACAGGAGAGGACCCAGGACTGAGCCCTGTGGTACCCCACTTGTCACTGGTGTGAAGTCGGATTTGGAGTCTACTACTTTCACAGTGTGGATTCTGTCAGTGAGCCATTTGGCAACCCATCTTGTGACATAGGGATTTATACCTAGTTTAGTGAGTTTATCTATAATTCCTGAGTGGGGGATGGTGTCAAAAGCCTTGGCAAGATCTAGATAGGCTGTGTGACCCACCTTACCCTTGTCTATGGCGTTGGTGACTGCTTCAAAGAAGTCTGTCAGGTTTAGGAGACATGATCTGCCTTTTACAAACCCGAACTGGGTGGGGTCCAGAGTTTGGAGATTACCAATGTCTTTGTTTATAAGTTCCATGATGAAACGTTCCATGGCCTTGCAGACCAGGCTCGTCAGGGTAATGGGGTGGTAGTTCCTGGGGTCCGTGGTGGCTCTCTCCATGTGGAGTGGGATAACCGTCACTGTGCACCATTCAGCGGGCACAAAGCCTGAGGTGAGGCTATGAGTGAACATGGTACTTGGGTGGAGTGCCAGTTCGTTCTGTAGCTTATGTAGAATGCAGCCTGGGATATTGTCTGGTTCCCATGGATGCTGTGCTCTTGGCTTTGGAGAGTGTGGTTTTTACCTGTGCAGCCGTGATTACAGGAACTTTGCATTCTTCTGGTATAGAGATGGGCTCTTTAGGGGGTGAGAGGGGGGTAAAGTTAGCACTGAACCTATCTGCCAGGATGTTGGCAATATCAGTTGGGACTGTATATTTAGTGCCATTGTGCTGTAACTCAGAGCAGATCTGAGTATTGCCATTGAGATTTTTGACATAGCTATAGAATGCTTTGTGGTTGTCTTTAGAGTCAGTGGCAATTTTGTTTTCATAACTAGCTTTGCAACAGTTTCTTCCTTCTGTTGTACAGTTAGTTTATGGCAGGGGACCACCAGATTGGCTTCCTTTTTTTGGAGGATAGCGTCTTGGTTCTGTTTGGAATAGCACTATCCATGCACTCATGTAAGTGCTTATAAAGTGCAATTGTGTAGGATTCAGTAGTCGTAACTGTATTGTCCATTTGCATGGGTGTCATGAAGATCACCACTTCTATCTTAAGAAGCATGAAGTTGGCTTTGGAGAAATTTTTTACCATGGTTTCCTTAATGGGGGTGGGGGCAGGATGTGGATATCTAGAGTAATTAGCTTATGGTTGGATCGGACCGATGAGGTGTTAACTTCAGGAGTGGAACACCAGTCATTCATGTTGGTAATGACTAGATCTAGGATATTGTTGCCCTGGTGGGGGTGTGAATAAGTTGATCTAGGGCACTGTAGTTTATGAATTCCAGAAAGCATTCAGCGAAGGAGTTGGTACAGGAGTAGTTTTCCTAGTTAATGGTGGGGTAGTTGAAATCGCCCATTATTAGGGTGTTTTGTTGAACCCTA